>NC_067398.1:14769006-15069006 GCF_016432865.1 Antechinus flavipes
TCATGAATTGTGACCAGGTGGATTTATGCCAGAAATTCTGAGTTGGCTCATTTTTAGGAAAATTATGAGTATAATTTTATCATCTTAATAACAAAAATGAGAAAAATCATATAATTCAAACCATAGATGCAGAAAAAGCTTTTGACAAAACACACTGCCCATTACTTTTAAAAGCACTAGAAAACAAAAGTCAATGGAGCCTTTCTTAAATGATAAGTATCTGCTATCTACAACCAAGAACAAGCATTATGGATAATGGGGTTAAATTTGAAGACTTCCCAATATGATTAGAAGTGAAGCTAGGATGTCCATTATCATTACATTATTCAATATTGCATTAGAAATGCTAGTTTAAGCAATAAAACAAGAAAAAGAAATTGGAGCAATAAAAATAGGTAATGAGGAAATAAAACGATCCCTCTTTGCAGATGCCATGATGGTATTCTTACAGAATCTAAGAGTATCAATTTTAAAAAATTAGTTGAAATAATGACTGTAACAAAATTTCAGAATATCAAATAAATGGACATAAATCATCAACATTTCCTCAATCTACCATCAAAACCCAACAGAAGGAGATAGAAGAAATTCCATTTAAAATGACTATAGACAATATAAAATACTTGGAAGTCTCCCTTCTAAGACAAGCTCAGGGACTATGTGAACAAAATTACAAAAGGCTCTTCACACAAAAGGATATCTAAATAACTGGAAAAAAATATTAGTTGATTATGGGCAGGCCAAGCCAATATAATAAAAGGGACAGTTCCATTTAAATTAATTTACTTATCCAGTGCCATATCAATCAAACTTCAAAAGATTTATATTATAAAGCTAAAAAAAAAAAGGGTAACAAAATTCATCTGGTAAATAAAAAACTCAAAAATATCAATGAAAAAATGTGAAAGACAGCAGTGCAGCAGTACCAGATTTCAAATTATATTACAAGGCAGTAATCATGAAGCAATCTGGTACTGATTATGAAATAGAATAGTGAATCAGTGGAATAAATTAGGTACACAATACATAATAGTAAATGACCACAGTAATCTGATATTTGATAAACCAAAAAAAAGTCCCAGTTTTTTTAGGGCAAGAATTCAACATTTGACAAAAATTGCTGGGGAAATTGGAAAATAGCTTGTTCTAAACTAGGCCTAGATCAACATTTCACACTATATACTGATATAAGATCAAAATGGTACATGGTTTAGGCATAAAGGGTGATATTGTAAGTTAATTAAGGGAGCATAGAAAAATGGATCTGTTGGATTTATAGAAAGGGAAGAATTTATAATTAAAAAGGAGATAGAGAATCATGAGAAGTAAAATGAATAATTTTGATTGACATGACATTAAAGATTTTGTACAAACAAAACTAATGCAGTCAAAATTAGGAGGAAACCAGGAAATTGGGATAGGGTAATGATGATAGAATTTTTTTTTTTCTGATAAAGGCTTCATTTCTCAAATCTATATAGAAGGATTCAAATTTGTAAAAACGAGAGCCATTCTCCAATAAATAAATGATTCAAGGATATGAAGAGGTAATTTTTAGAAAAAGAAATCAAAATGAATAATTACGTGAAAGAATGCTCTAAATCATTACTGATTTTTTTTCCTGTTTAGTCATTTCAGTAGTATCTAACATTTTGTGATCTTATTTGGGATTTTCTTGGCAAAGATACTGGAATGGTTGCATTTCCTTTTTCTACATAGTTTTACAGATGAGGAAACTGAAGAAACAATACTGAATGTCTTATCTGGACTCACATCATTAGTATCTGAAGCCAAATTTGAACTCAGGTCCTTCTGACACCAGTCCTGGTACTCTATCTATTTATTAGAGAAATAAAAATCAAAACAACTCTTGAGATACCACCTCATACCTACCATATCGACTAATATGACAGAAAAGGAAAATAATAAGTGGTTGAGAACAGGTGAAAAAAAATTAACACACTAATGTACTGCAGATAGAGTTATGTACTGGTCCAATCATTCTGGAAAGCAATTTGGAACTATGTTCTGAGGAATATAAAACTGAATCCTTTGACCCACTAATAACACTACTAGATCAGTATCCCAGAGACATTTTTTAAAAGGACCTATATACCCAAAAAATATTTATAGCAACTCTTTTTGTGGTGGCAAAGAATTGGAAATTGAGGGGATGCCTGTCAACTGAGATGACTAAACAAATTGTGGTACGTGATTGAGATGGAATACTATTGTGCTTTAAGAAATAACTAGAGGGATTCTTTGAGAACAATATGAGAAGATTTACATGAACTGATACAAAGTGAAGTGAGCAGAACCAGGATAGAACATTGAGACACAGCAATAGTAATACTGTACAAACATGAATTATGAATGACTTAGTTATTCTCGGCAATACAATAATCTAAAACAATTCCAAGAGAGAATGGATGAGTTCTGAGTGCAGATTGGTGCACACTTTTAAAACTTTATTTTATGTGTGTATGTTTTCTTTTGTGATACGGCTAATATGGAAATACATTTTGCATAACTTCACATGTATAATTGATATCTTGTTGCTTGCCTTCTCAATAGGTGGGGGAGGAGTGGGGTGAAAGGAAAGAATTTAGAATTCAAATTTTTAAAAAAAGAATGCTAAATATTTTAATATTTATTTGGGAAATATTTAGTGAAATAAATTAAATTTAGTGAACAAAATATTTAGTGAAATAAATTGCATAAGTGTTTCTACTGGGCTTATATCCCAAAGAGATACTAAAGAAAGGAAAGGGACCTGTATGTGCTAAAATGTTTGTGGCAGCCCTGTTTGTAGTGGCTAGAAGCTGGAAAATGAATGGATGCCCATCAATTGGAGAATGGTTGAGTAAATTGTGGTATATGAACGTTATGGAATATTATTGTTCTGTAAGAAATGACCAGCAGGATGAATACAGAGAGGCTTGGAGAGACCTACATGAACTGATGCTAAGTGAAATGAGCAGAGCTAGGAGATCATTATATACCTCAATAATGATACTGTTTGAGGATGTATTCTGATGGAAGTGGATCTCTTCGATAAAGAGAGCTAATTCAGTTTCAATTGATCAAAGATGGGCAGAAGCAGCTACACCCAAAGAAAGAACACTGGGAGATGAATATAAACTGCTTGCATTTTTGTTTTTCTTCCTGTATTATTTATACCTTCTGAATTCAATTCTCCCTGTGCAACAAGAAAACTGTTTGGTTCTGCACACGTATATTGTATCCAGGATATACTGTAACCTATTCAACATGTAAAGGATTGCTTGCCATCTGGGGGAGGGGGTGGAGGGAGGGAGGGGAAAAATCGGAACAGAAGTGAATGCAAGGGATAATGTTGTAAAAAATTATCCTGCATGAGTTCTATCAATAAAAAGTTATTAATAAAAAAATTTAAAAAAAAGAAATAAATTGCATATATTTAAAAATACATTTCATTTAACAAAGAAATGAGAAGGAAAGAAGAGAAAGGGGGATGGGGAGTTAGAAGGAAGGTAGATTAAGGAAGGGATCAGCTCTAAGCAAAACAAACTCCGAAGATATACCAAACATGTTTATAGTTATTTTTGAGTTGGCAAAGAATGGGAATCTGAGAGAGTGCCCATAAATTGAGAGTGGATAAACAAGCTATGGCATATGAATGTGATGGAATACTAGTGTACTGAACTCTTAGTAGCACAATCAACCAAGATGCAGAGGACTAATGAACCATGTCTCAAATCATCTAGAATGATACAAAAATGTTTTTGGAAATGACCAAAGTGGAAATTTGCTTTGATTGACTGCAAATGTTTGCAATGGGTAAGTTTTTCTTATGTCTTTGGTGGGGGTAGAGGGAAAAAGATGGATCTTGGTTGATTAAAGCAAGTTTTTAAAAAATATATACAAATAAATGCTCTTCTCTTCCTTTACTCTCTTTATATCTTCCCAGTGTCTCTAGTAAAGCTCTTCTCTACACTCACACTGCTACTATCCTGGAGCAAGTTTTCCTTATGCTATGTTTGGTCTGTTACTGTAACCTGCTGTTGGTCTCCTTTTTCAAGTCCCTATCCATTCCTCCATCTTGGCTGCCAAAAGTGGTTTTCCTAAAGTGCAAGTCTGATGATGACACTTCCCAGCCAATAAATCCCAGTGGCTCCCTATTGTCTACACTATCAAATATAAAATCATTTGTCACTGAAAGCTCTTCACACTCTGCCTCCTTTTACTTTCCTGGTTGTCTTCTACTTTCTCCTCTTCTTATTCTACAATTCAAGGTCACCAACCTCCCTCTGTCTTCTAGGTTCCATCTCCTGATCTTGTGTTCCCCATGTATGGAATGTCGTCTGTTTCTCATCTTTATCTTTTGTCTTCCTTCAAAGAAAAATCCCACCTTCTTCAAGAAGCCTTTCTTAGTTATTGAGCCATTCCCGAAATGATGGGCAAAAAGGCCTTTCTTAGTGCCCTCTCCCCTCACTGTGAGTTCCATATCTCTGAGACTATCTCCCATCTATTCTCTATATATCGTGCATGCTCATCATGCTCATCATCATTTCTCCCATTGGGATGTGAACTTCTTGAGGTGGGAATTATGCTTTTGGCTTTCTTTGTCTCCCCAATTCTTGGCACAGGACTTGACATATAGTAGGTGCTTAATAAATGCATTGTGATGATGGTGATGATGATACTGGTTTTGTGAATTTAGGACAGCTAACTTTCTAAGACTATATAAGTTGTAGAGAAGGTACCAATCTTCTGACTCAGGAAGTTTCATCACATGGAAATTCCCACAGATACAGTGTTTGTCCCTGAATATTTAGAGGGTAGAAAAACTGGATGGGGAGAGGTCAAAAGGACCAGAGGAGGGCTCAAAGTTTCAAAAATAAGCCAAGGTCCCTTTTACTGATGCAGATTAAAACCTTTATCTAATTTGGAAGATGATCATCAAGAGTTATGGTAGCCTCCAACCCGATACTATGCTTTGTGTGGCCAATCTGGATCCCCCATGACATTCCCCTTTAATATGATGACTTTATGGCTACTGTGAGTGACCATAGAAGGAACACTGAAAGGAATAAATAAACCTGGATTTTGCCAAAGCTAATAAATAATCCCGGATAGGCTCTTGGTGGCTTCAGATTTGGAGTCAGAAAGATGGTTGTTATTATAGCATGAAACCACATGAAACCAAACACCAAAAGTTGCCCTGAAAGATGGCGTCAAGGAGCCATTATCAGGGAACCTCTGAGGAGCCTGCTGAGGTCTGTGGGCTGCCTATGGCTGAGGGGTGGGGTCAGATCTCTTAAGGGGGCTACACAGCCTATTCAAAGCATTCAGACACAGGCCATGCAAAGACCTGCAGAATGGGCAAGTTTCAGCAGGGTTTGAGTAGTCCTTATCTTTCTTGGCAGAAAGCTGGGATCTCTCATCCCCAGGATCCAGACCAAAAGCTAACGTAACACCTAGGGGCAGTCAGGGAGCTAGAGGATGCCTGACTATTCTGGGTTCATGACTTCAGATGCCTCCGGACAGTAGAAATAACAATAGGTTTTGAGACAGACTATCCAAATTCAAATCCAGCTTCATCCTTGCTATCTGTACATCTTTTGGCAAGATACCCGACCCCTCTGGGCCTTTGTTTGTTTTTTTTTTTTTTTTTTTGTAAAATGAGGGCTTTGAATGACAGCTTCTGAGGTCCCTTCTAGCTCTACAGTGAGAAGCCAATAATCCCATGAAATCACTTGACTTTTCTGGGCCTCAGTGTGCTCATCTGCGAAATGAGAGGGTTGGACTTGTTGGCTTCTAAAGTTCCTTTGACCGCTAAAATAAGGATTTTCTGTCTCTTTCCAGCCACTGATTTTGTGAATTGCTAATGCCCTGACTCATGAGCACTTTGCCAGTGGGCATTTTTACAAAGAATTGCATAAGATTGATCAAATTCAGCTTAAACAAACAAAAAAAAAGATAAAAAATAGGGCCAGACAGATATGATTCAGATGGAATCAGTTACTCATAATCTACCTGTCTTGGAAAAGAATTCTCATCTAGGTTGGCCAAATGGGCCACACTGACTCATTTCACTCATGGGAATTTTACCAGAACCTAAAAGGAGTCCAAAGAAATGGAGAAAAGGCAGTCTGGAGAAGCAGATCTGAGCAAAGAGAGAGCTATCATCACTTATCTGTTGAATTTTTGGAAAGAAAAATTAGCCAAGAATGGAGTAAGAGGACGTTGGTCAATTTGGGATATAATAGTTCCCATCTAAGCAATAAAGGCCATGCACATAGAGGAATCGTTACCATTGTTGTCGTTATTATAATTATCCCCGCTAACCCAAAGTATTTTAAGATTTGCAAAATATTTCACATGTTATCATATTTAATAACTTTCATAATTTATTTTTATAGTATCACTGTTTCATTATTCCCTCCTTAAACAAAAATTTTAAAAGAAAAACAAATCCTTCAATAGTCTGGCAAAACAGACTACATTGGCCAGGTCTGAAGACATATATCTTATTGCATTTAAAATTCCAACCTCCTTAGTCCGTGTGTGACTTTGGGAAAGTAATTTTATTTCTCAAGGTCTTAGTTTTTTCATCTTGTTGGAGAGGAAAATGTTTTTCCGGCAGACAGATGGATAATAAAATAACCTGAGTACATGGCTGATGGATGGGTGGGATATTCAAATTAGATGACCAACTAACATTCCCAAATTGTATGACTCTCAACACTTTCTTCCCTTCCTCCCACTGTTCTCAGATCACTGCTGAAGTAGGAAGACCCTGGGCTTTGTATTTTTCTTTTCTTTTATGGACTGCTGCAGCCAAAGAACGCACCATATGGTTAGTGGCTATCCCATTCATCAAATTCTCCACACTTTGCTGGGCTGCTCTCTGATAACAAGACACAATTTGCTGCTAGAACAGTTGGTTATGAGAAATTATTTGATTCATTAGAGTAAAATACAACCCCAAAGCTTCTCTCCCAATGAGGTGCTTTTTATACACATATTAAGGCTAGATAAGATTCCTTAAAAGATAGAACAATCATCTCTGCTCATTGTTGTAAAGCAGGAAGGGAAGAAAGAATGAGGGAAGGGATAAAAGAAGTGAAGAAATGGAGGAAATAAAGAAGAAAGAGAAAAAGGAAGTGAACGAATACAGGAAATATAGAAAAAGAAAGGGAGGAAAAGAAAAAGGAAAGGGAAAGAAAGAAGAGAGGAAAAGAAGAAGTGAGAGAGAGAGGGAGAAAGAAGAAAGGGAAGGAAAAAGAGGAGAGAGAGAGAAAGAGAGAGAAAGACAGACAGACAGAGAGAGAGAGAGAGCAAGAAAGGGAGGAAGGAAGCAATGATTGCATAAATGAACAAAGATGCTTAATGTCCTCCCACTATCTACATCAGAATCAAGTTTACTCAGATTGGAAAAGGGCCTTCTAAAAGCTGTTGTGGTGAGACTGTTATTGACTTCATGGGCCTAAATCACCATCCATGTTTGAGGTTATTTCTCACACATTAGCACTCTGATCAAAATGAGAATGCTTTCCCTTTTCCCACCTACAATACAATTCCCACCTTTCTGCAGCCTGTCCCTGGGGGAGAAGAGCATCGCTTTGGAAATCATTACTTCTGTGGTTGGCCAAACAAAGTGCTAAGTCATTGATTCTGCCCAGCCCATCTGCACACGCAGATCCTTCAGGAGGCCTTGGGGGGGCATCACACTGATGTTAGTCTCATGACTGGAAGCTGAGGACACTGGCGATGTGGCCAAGCCTGGTATCTGTCCCTCCGGCCCACTGATGTTTGAGGGGGGCTGGTTCCAGGATGAGTAGTCCCGGGCCTGTGCCCTGAGGAGCGTCACTGCTCTATGCAGGGAGAATCGGGCTCAGCTGTTGGTATTCCCAGTGAGGTCCTGAGCCCTGTAAAGATTTAACGTTATCACCTTAAACAAGCATTAAGGTCACTGTGACCCTTAGCTGGGGAAAATCAGCAGGGGAAGAAAGGTCAGGCCAAGCCCGAGTCTTGTTGGAATCAGATTTTCTGTCAGATCCTATTTGAAGGGATGTGTTTGGGCTCATTCTCTGCTTTTGCCTTTCACTTGAAACTCCCAGCTCACAAAGAACCTACTATTCTTTCCTGGAACATTTTAGTAGTTATTTTTTAAGTTCTTGTTTCTGAAATGTGTAGAGAACATTTCTTAACAACTGGAGCCACGAAGAACAGCTCGCAGACGCTGCCTTTCCCTGTTCCACCAGACCCTGGAAGCCACCAACTGGATTGGTCAATATGCACTTATTAGGCACTTACCGTGTGCTGCCTGTATTAAAGTACCTGCACGCAAGGAGCTCGCATTCAAACAGAGGCGGACACTGTGCAAAAAATCATACATGAATGTAGATATATGTAAGATGTGTGCTTGTGCCCTGAATCTTCACCGTGTAAGCTACATGCCCGTGTACATGAGTTTGCCTAAATGCAGCATGCAGGGAGTCGGGTCCCCTGAATCTCAGAGAAGATGCTCATTCCTTCTGGAGCCACGGGGCCCTAAGGCTGGCCCACTCTGGCTCTGAGGCTAGAATTCTACTATCTGTTCCCTGAAATATTGATAATCTAGGAGAAATAACTTTTAGGTTCAAACTATTTTCCTAGTCTCTGTCCCTTGATGGGAAGGAGTGTCCCAAGGTATAGCCAAAGACTTGACTTTCCCTGTTCCACTTATACAACCATCCCTCCCAACCAAATGCTACTTATACAAAGACCATCATAGATATAACTAGCAAAGAAACCAATCCAAACCAAAAGCAAGCAGAAATTGGAGAAATTACTAAAATTAGGATATATTAGGGAATGTATGAAGCAAATGAGTTTTCTTCTGTTAGCAAGACATTTTAGGTCAACTAAGAGACTATATTCATATCACACAAGGGGAAATTCCCTGAAGTCTTTAGTGTAATAAGATTGAGTTTGGGGGCCATCAAGGCCTCTCTATGAGTTTGCTTCTTCCCCAAATCTTTCTCATTCTCCCTGGGCCCTTCCTTGAAGATAGCCTGCAAATAGATCCCCTCTCTCAAAGTCACAAGCAAAAACAATCTCTTCTCGTTCAAGCTCTACCCTTAACTCGGGCACAGAGTATTGAAAAATCATTTTCTCCACCAATAAGAAGTCTTATGCACATTTACCAGGCTTGAATACTACGTAACATTCCTCTCCTTTACCAAAACTTTTTGTGGTCCCTTAAAAAATTAACTTGAAACTTGTAACAATATATTATAAACATAAACATTGGTGGTTTAAAACAATAAGCATCCTTTCTGTAGTATCTCAAGTCATTCATTTATGGTACCACTGAGATCAAAATAAAACAATGTGCCCAAGAGATATCGCATTATACAGAGCATCACTTGTCGCCGCAGTGATGTCCAAGTAATAACACGTGAACAGCTCAAAAGTATGTGCAGATCTGTAGTACACAGTAATCAATCATAAACAACCCAACCAAGCATGGCTATTATTGTTGCAATGTATTATTATCTATTGTTGCCACAATAACACAATCAATGTGTCTATATAAAATAATACCACTTACCTATTCAGTTGTTGTTTCAGTCATTTTTCAGTTGAGTCTGACTTCATGACCCCATTTGGGATTTTCTTGGCAAAGATACTGTGGTGTTTGTGATTTCCTTCTCTGGTGCAGAGGGCTGAAACTATTGGGTTGATGCACTGAGGTCAGGGCTGCTGAGCCTAACTCCTGATTGGACAATACTCTATGGGCATATGCTTGGAAAACGGTCCTTTCCACTATCTGTACTGGCTCAATGATTGGTGTATTACAGGGGATTGTAGGAGGGACTCGGGGTGGAATAAGACCAGTGAGGAACACACACTTGGTGGTAGATGAGGGAGAAGGCGGTTGCGGAGATTCTGCTTCCATCCTGTTCAATCCTGTGTCTAAGACCAAGAATAAAGACTGACTCCGGCTGATTCTGGGGTGTCCTCGGTGCTAGCATGGTCATCACACTCTGGCACATTTTATAGATGAGGAAACTGAGGCAAGCAGCATTAAGTGACTTGTACAGGATCACACAGCTAGGAAGTATCTGGGACTGGATTTAAATTTAAGACTCATTTTCCTCACTTCGGGGCTGACTCTCTATCCATACCTAGCTACCCAACTCAACTATAAGTGTTAGCACACACACACACACACACACACACACACACACACACACGATAATAAACAGACATTACTCTAATATGGACATATAACACTGTTGAGTGAACATAACAGCAGAACTAGGAACATACTCAAATTTGTAATAATGAACATTTATTGTAATAAACATGTATAATTATATTCAAGGTACATTCCCTATGGATAATCTCTGGTACTGTGTGTGACCTAGATTTGTATGTAACCAAATCTTCATTTTTACCTGTAATATAATTTAGCCTAATGACTGCTTTGATGCATTTAGTTCTCATCTCAAACTCTCAGTTCCTTTACTGGCATTAGTGATAGTACTGGCTGACCGTTGAATCATCAAAGACTTGTATGACTACACCCGGGCTGACAGCAGGACCAGGCGGACTATCAGTATTATTGTGGCCTGTGGGTTGCCTTTGTTCTAGCAGTCCCCATAATAGTTCTAAGCAGGAAAAAAGTGCTTCCGGGTTCAGTTCTCCTGCATTGTAATAGTATATATAATCTCTTTTGGGCAAGCATCATTTTTATCTCCTGTACCTGAGTCTTCATACACTTTCTTTTCCTCAGCCTTCAACAAGGCGAGTATCCATCAGTTCTCTCCAACTGCTCATTACAAAGTCCAACTAATTCTCGTGGGAACAATAGGTAGCCATGCTCAATGATTCTGATAGGGACTGTCCATTTTCTGGGACTATTTTATTTTATTTTTTTAGTTGAATCCTCTCATTTTATTTCATTTTTATTTTTTGAAAGTATTTTATTTTTCCAAATATACGCAACTGATTTTTAATATTCACCTTTGCAAAAAATTGTGTTCCAAATTTTTTTCCCCTCGCCTCCCTATCTCCTTTCCCAAGACAGAAAGCAATCCTATATGGATTAAACACGTCAATTCTTCTAAACATATTTCCATATTCGTCGTGCTGCTCAAGAAAAATCAGGTCAAAAGGAGAGAAAAGCACTCAAACAGACAGCAACAACAAAAAGGTAAAAATATTCTGCTTAGATCCACGTTCAGTCTCTCTCTGGATGAAGATGGCACTTTCCGTCACAAGTCTATTGGAATTGGCCTGTATTACCTTATTGTTGAAAAGATTCAAGGTCCGGAGCTTTTTAATAAGCAGGCATATTGGTCAAAGTATCAATGACTATATGTGGGTTAGATTTTCATCAATTAGCTAACTTGTGAATCCCTTATAAGCCAAGAATGAAAAATCTCCTTGTTGAATGTCTTAACCCCCACCATGCTCTAGTATTATAATGTGCTTTTGTTTATGCCATAGATGTCACAGAGGAACTTGGCCAGGGTCATATAGTAAATGTCTGAGGTTGGATTTCAACTTGAGCCTTCCTGATTCTGGGTCCATTCTTCTCATCCCTGTGACAACTAGCCGCCAAGGATAAAAGGATGGATTTGGAACTAATTGAACACTTGACTATGAAAGAATTGGCAGTAATTTTAATGGCATTCATTGTAGAGATAAATCTCAGTGGTGTGCATCAGGGATTTATTTTAAATTGGTCCTGTGCCATTGAACATTTTGATCAGTGCCTTGGATAAAGGAATAAATGTCAAACTTATAATCATTTTGAAGTGGTGTGAGACAGTGGAAAGAAAAATGGAGCTGGCTTCAAAGAGCATCGGTTCAGATCTTCCTCTGCTACTTACTAAACATCCTGAATCCACTTTCTGGGGTCTGGGTTCCACACCTACAAAATGAGGAAGTCAGCCTGGGTGGCCTCCAAGTGTCCTTTCATTTCTACATCTGGGATTCTATAATCCTGCAAATTTTACAGATGACAAAAAGCTAGGAGGCCTAATGAAGGCATTGGATGACAGAATGAGGATGTAAAGAAAAAAGTAAGTCTCAAGAGGTTAGAAAAATGAACGATAGCTAACAAGATTAAATTTAGTAGAGAGAAATGTGACTTCTTATACTTAGGTTAAAAAAATCAGCTTTGTAAATTCAAAATGGGGGAGACATGGCTATATAACAAATATTCCATGTGAAAAAGAACTAAGGGATTTTGTTGAGTAAACTACAACAGGACAACCATAAAAGCTAATATAATCCTGCCCTAGATTATGTGAGGCAGAACAAGAGAGGTTGATAGAATGTAAACCTTCTGAGAGTAGGGACTTTCTTATTTGTCTTTCTATTCCCAACATGTCTGCCTAACAAATGGTAGGTGCTACATGTTTTCTAATTGATTAGATCTTTTGTATTCTGACTTGATTCAACTATATCAGAATTTAGTTGTGAACACTACATTTTAGAGAAAAAATATTAATAAGCCGTAAAATATTCTAAAGAAGTTGACTCATCTAGGAAAGTGTTTGTGAGGATTGTTTGTACAAGGCAAAAAAAAAATCACCCATAGAGTGGGGTGAATAAATTTAAATTTATTTAAATTTAAATTTAATTTTAAAATTTAAATTAAAAAAATTTAAATTTAAAATTAAAAATTTAAAAGGGATTCTAAATCACACTCTTCTAGCCTTGGAATGTGAGTATTGACTTTCCAGTTATTCTCCTCTGTGAGTGGATATGACCATCTCTAGTCACCTCCCTTGACCCCCTCTCTACAGAGGAATTGCTTTGTGCATTCATGGATGGCCAAATGACCTGACAGATCAGCCTACATTATGTGGACAACTTGCTCCACACGCTTGGAGGTGGAAAGGGAGACGAGGACCATATCCAATTTTATGCCATTTAGAAAGTTTCTAAAATATAATCATAAAATTCTCTTTCATATAGCTCTTGAGCCCCCATCCTAGGTAAAGATCCTGATGATTCAGATAGAGAAGATCCTGGCTTTCTCCTTCTTCCTACCTCTCTACTTCCATTCTTCCTGTTGTCTTTTTCCTTCCTCCCTCCTACCCTCCATTCTTTCTTGCCATCCTGCCTTTTTTCTTTCATCTCTTTCTCTTTTCCCTTCTGCATAATGTTCCTTCCTTTTGTAATTCCTTATTGACAAATATTTAAATACACATAAACCAAAGCAGTTATGATTGATCAAAGGGCCTCTAGTCTGCATTGGAATTAAGTAGGTAGGGTGTACACATTTTAAAGAATAGGAAAACTTTAGATTTAATATTCTGCCCCAACCCAAATCTTAACTCCAAATAGGGGTAGGTTGAAAGAAAGTTAGACAATTCACTTTATGATATTAGTTTTCTCAGAGAGAAAAGTTCTCCAAGCATCAGTCAAGCCCAGAGCTAGCTCTCCTTGGAATTGATCCAAATAGAAGTGAAGGAGCAGCAGCAACAGAGCCACTGCTTATATTGGGGCCACTTTAAGAATGACTCAGAACTCTCCTCAGGACTATGGGCTTTCTAAGCTCCATCTAAGAAATGGAAATGAGAATGGGACTAGTTTCTGGATCATGGGATCATCACTTTAGGTCCAAAAAGGATCTTAGAGATCATCAAATCCAAGCTCTTCATTTTATGGATGAGGAAACTGAGGCTGAGAGGAAATAAATGACTTGTCCAAGGTGACATACATTGTAAGAATCTGGGTAGAATTTGAATCCAGCTCTTCCTGACTCCAGATACATTTCTTGATTCACTATGTACCTTTTCCTTTCCAAACATGCTGTCCTATTTCCTAGTCAACATAACATGCTTTGTATTATCCATGGATTTAATGACTTTCCTATTTTCCTGTTACTGTTTGGAAGACCCTTGGCTGTGTTCTTTATATAAGCTTAGAATACATAAACTCCAAAATATCTTTATTCCTTGCCTTAGTGATCCTATGGCCAAATTTTGTGTTCTAGCTATTTAATAATTATTTGCATTTTATTTTGGCTTTCCCTCCAGAGCTTTGTAGCTGTGACTCCATATATTTAATAATGCCAGAGTCCATCATACTGTACAGAAGGGGCTGCGGTCTCTGCCATTTAGTTGCATAATCTGAGGAAACAGGTTAAGCAAACATCAGAGGAAATGGGTGTGTCCTTATTGCAGTTTGGCACGGAGGATGGATGGAAAATGTAAGATCTTTGAGGATGAGAATGATTTCCTTCATCCTACTCCCAAATACATGAGTGTACTTTTCACTTCCTGTTCAATTCACCTTGAATACTCATGCTCTCACTGATCTTTGCTCATCTCCAGTGTCGTGGTCAGCTCCCGGCACGTAATTGTCACTTAATAAACGCACACAGATTGATTAGATTCTGGAAGATCTCTTATTGGATCCACTAGTATCCACTTTATTATATACATTAATATAAAATGTAACGATGGGCAAGTCTCATCTGTACCATTGAGATAGTGTTCCTAGTATTTATCTTCCTGAGTAGTTATGAGGTTCAAATGCGATAATAAATGAATGGAAAATCATTTATGAAGAACTTACTATCTGCATATTGGGGATTAGATTAGCATACAGGACATTTTGGCTGCAAGTCAGTTGGAAAGGTCCCCACTGTCCAGCAGCAAAACCCGGCAGTCCATATTTAATGCTGTTTCCAATGACAAAACCATATTTATTTCTAATGTTGAGTGAGTTAGTGCTGAGGACTTTGGTGGTGATGATTTTACTTTCTAGAACTACGGTAGTTCTCTCTCGTGCTTTATCTCTCTATATATGTACGTGTGTGTGTTGTGTATGTACATATCACTTTGTATTATTCAAAATGCTTTGTAACTATAGTAGTGATAATGGTGGTGGTGGTAATGGAGGAAGTGGTAGTAGAAGTAGTAGTAGCAACAGCAGCAATAGTAGTAGCAGCAGCAGTAGTAGCAGTAGGAGAAGCTGTAGTAGTAGTAATAATAGTAGTAGTAGCAGTAGTAGTAATAATAGTAGTACTAATAGTAGCAGCAGCAGCAGTAGTAGCAGTAGGAGAAGCTGTAGTAGTAGTAATAATAGTAGTAGTAGCAGTAGTAGTAATAATAGTAGTACTAATAATAGCAGCAGCAGCAGTAGTAGCAGCAGCAGCAGCAGTAGCAGTAGGAGAAGCTGTAGTAGTAGTAATAATAGTAGTAGTAATAGCAGCAGCAGCAGTAGTAGCAGTAGTAGTAGTAATAGTAGTAGTAGCAGCAGCAGCAGTAGTGATAGCAGCAGCAATAATAGTAGTAGTAGCAGCAGCAACAGCAATAGTAGGCGGTAATAGTAGTAGTAGCAAGTGGTGGTAGTAGTAGTAATAGTGGTAGTAGTAATTGTCATTTGCCTATTTCTGCTGCTTGCTGAGGTGCAGCAGGGATTGCTATTTTCTTAATATCTTTTCAGAGTGTTTGGTTTGTGCTTTCATTAGCCTCTCCCCCAGATCCTTTCTGTTGCCAGCTCTTCCTAGGACTAGATTATATTTATGTGGAGCCGGGAATAAACTTGGCGACAGAAGTAAATGTTAAAGGGATGAGGTTTGTTTTCATACGAGATTCTGGTATCAGATAACACCTGATGGACGAGACCCCTCTCGATGCAAGGCCGTTGGGCGCTTCTTCCTGATGGTTTTATAGACTCTGCTCTCTGGATGGATGGATAGGCATTTTGAGGTTCAAGGTCCCCTGACTTTATTAAGGCATCAATCTGAGCTGCCAGGGTGCCCCTAAAAGGAGGAGGAGGTGGAACAGATGAGAAGTGGAGAAACCTTCCTGTCAACCCAAGGTCACTTTCATAGAGATGTGCAGGGATCCCTCCCTTCTACTGAAAAAGGAGCCCAGGCTCTGGAGTCTGCCTCCCCATTCTTAGAGTCTTTCCTGGGGAGTGAGTTTGGCGGGGCTGATGAACAGTGCCCAGCCCTCTTGGCTTTGGAACAAATATAAAGTTTTCTTTCCCACCACTGATGGTTGAGAAAAAGAACAGGTTCTGTTCCTACAAGGGCAAGCTGCAGTTCCCCAGGATGGCTGTGAATGACTTGTTCTGATAACTCAGGGCTAATTAGGAAACTTTGGGTTTTGACACCTTGAGGATCTTTCTAAAATATGCACTTTCTTGGGTTGTTGTAAAATAGACCAATTATAAAAGTCCCAATCTGTGATTTCATTGGCCAGGGAACTCCTGCCCTAGAAATCCCTACCCTTAATTCAAGCTGCTTTTTGTTTTAATTAATGGTTGGCAAGTGGAGGGTCTTAGCCTTTTTTGTGACACATCCTTCCTCCTTGAGCAGGCAAGAGGAAGCCAAGGACCTATAAAGTGCATAAAATTACAACAGAAATCACTTTCTATTGAAATAATCAAGACATTTAAAAAATATTCATTGATTTTAAGGGAAGAACACCTGTCTCAGACACACCGAGTTCAACAGCTCACCCATGGTCACACAGTCAGCACTTGTCAAAGGTAAAACTTAAATTCAGGACTTCCTGGCTCCACTTCCAAAATCTCCCTTCATCTCTCCCTTTCTCTTTCTCTATATTCCTTCCTTTTTCCTTCCCTCCTTCCTTCCTTTTCCCCTCCTTTTTCTTCCTTCCTTCCTTCCTTCCTTCCTTCCTTCCTTCCTTCCTTCCTTCCTTCCTTCCTTCCTTCCTTCCTTCCTTCCTTCCTTCCTTCCTTCCTTCCTTTCTTTCTTTCTTTCTTTCTTTCTTTCTTTCTTTCTTTCTTTCTTTCTTTCTTTCTTCTTTCTTTCTTTCTTTCTTTCTTTCTTTCTCTCTTTCTCTCTTTCTCTCTTTCTTTCTCTTTCTTCCTCTCTCTCCCTTCCTTTCTTCTTCCTTCCTTCCTTCCTTTCTTTCTTTCTTTCTTCTTTCTTTCTTTCTTTCTTTCTTTCTTTCTTTCTTTCTTTCTTTCTTTCTTTCTTTCTTTCTTTCTTTCTTTCTTTCTTTCTCTCTTTCTCTCTTTCTCTCTTTCTTTCTCTTTCTTCCTCTCTCTCCCTTCCTTTCTTCTCCTTCCTTCCTTCCTTCCTTCCTTCCTTCCTTCCTTCCTTCCTTTCTTTCTTTCTTTCTTTCTTTCTTTCTTTCTTCTTTCTTTCTTCTTTCTTTCTTCTTCCTTCCTTCCTTCCTTCCTTCCTTCTTTCTTCCTTTCTTTATTCCTTCCTTCCTTTCTTTCTCTCTTTCTTCCTCTCTTCTTTCCTTTCTTCCTTCCTTCCTTCCTCCTTCCTTTCTTCCTTTCTTCCTTCCTTCCTCCTTCCTTCCTTCCTTCCTCCTTCCTCCTTCTTTCCTTCCTTCCTCCTTCCTTCCTTCCTTCCTTCCTTCCTTCCTTCCTTCCTTCCTTCCTTCCTTCCTTCCTTCCTTCCTTCCTTCCTTCCTTCCTTCTTTCCTAAGTGCCTCATAAAATATCTGATTCATAGGACACAATAAATGCACTTTGATCAGCTGAGTTAGGGAGCATAAAGGTACTTGAGGGTAGGGAGTGATGATCTTGCAATGCCTTGAAATCTTTATTATATCTTATTAGCAAGGCTATTGTTGTAGTTGTAGAAGGTATGAGAGATTAAGCTGAATTCATAGTATCTGGCCTATGGTAAAACGCTGGAATCAGTGGTATGCTTGTAAATATTTAATGATCAACTCTCCAGGGGGACAAAAAGTAAACATGACATATTTGTAATGAACAAGAAACAGCTAAGCGGCATAGAGGACAGAGGACTAGCTGTGGAATCAGGAAGACCTGAGTGCCAATCTTGCCTCAGATTATCTATATGGACAAACCACTTAAGCATTCTCTGCCTCAGTTCCCCTATCTATAAAAATAGCCATGAAAATAGCAACTCTCTTTGAGGATTATTGTGAAGATCAAATAAGAAAACTATTTGTAAAACATTTAGCAGTGCTTGGTACATGATAGGAACTATCCACATGCAGGCTCTTAGTAGATAATCAATGTTTACATTGAAAATTCAACAACCATCCCTGAGAACTAGTTCAAGGTGGCTCCCGCACAATTCTAAATAGAGGCTTGATAAATTCACATGAACTGACTGATCCTTTTTAAATCCCGAAGGTTGTTTTGAATACATCCATCAGGGCAGCTCTTCTTCTTTTGCCTAAAAGTGGAAGAGAGAGGGGAAAAGATGAATGTGGGCTCTAGTTAGAAGAATCTGCTCCTGTTCCAAAGAAAAGGAAAAGACTCCCCTCTCCCCGACCCCCTTTGAAGCAGTGTCGGGCGTCTCCTGATGTCCTCTGTGGGGAGCCAGAGTGATCTTTTCCATTTTATATTTCTTTTTAAAATTTTTAGAGGCAAGGAATACCAAAGAATAGTGCTAAAGTCTTAAATTTCACTTTGGTTTTTCATTGTTCGGTTAAATCCCATATTTATAGCAGAGTTCAAGACCAAGGTCACATCATAAAACCAGAAGTTGGCAATTTTCCCAAAGAATTTTATTGGGGTAAATTGTATTCTTTTCCATAGCTCCCATTTAGATAATCATGATACAGATCCCTCCGCCCATCACGCCATGACTCTCAAGGACCCTGAGAGGGAGGGCAAAAGATTGTTATCATCCCATTTTATTGAAGGCACTACTAAGGATCAGAGAGAAAGCAAACTGTTGGCCTGGGGACACTTGACTTAGCTCAGAGCCCAGCCTTTCAGTGCTTACTATTCTTCCCCTAAATCGTAAACCTCTTATTTCAACAATTAAAAGTGTCATGGGAACTCATATGGATACATCTAGGATGGCAACTTGGTGCCTGAGAGTCAGCTGGAGAAAGTGCACAGGAAGTTTTCTCGTTGAGTCATTTCAGTCACGCTGGGTTCTTCATGAGCCCATTTAGGGTTTTTTCTTGGCAGAGAAATTCGAGTAGTTTGTCATTTCCTTCTCCAGCTCATTTTACAGGTGAGGAAACTGAGGTAAAAGGGTTGTGACTTACCCAGGGTCACATAGTAAGTAAAACTGGATTTAAACTCAGGGATATGAGACGTTCTGATTCCAAGCCTTATACTCTATTTACTATGGGGCCTGGTTGTAAAAGATCTGAGTTCAAATCCTGCCTCTCATTCTGGCTGTGGGATCCTGGGCAAGTCACATATCTCTCAGTGTTCTGGACAATTCTCTCTTTCTTTTAAAGAATTTTGTATTTTCCAAATACATGTATAGATAATTTTCAACATTCATTTTGTTAGACTTTGTGGCCAATTTTTCCTCCCTTCCTCCCTTACCTCCCCTTCTTAATACGGCAAGCAATTTGATATGGGTTAATTTTGTGCAATTCTTTTTTTCTTTTTGCTGAGGCAATTGAAGTTAAGTGGTTTGCCCAGGGTCACACAGCCAGAAATGTTAAGTGTCTGAGATCAGATTTGAACTCGGGCCCTCCTGACTTCAGGGTTGGTGCTCTATCCACTACACCAATCAGCTGCCCCTAATGTGTGCGGTTCTTTTAAAGATATTTCCATATTTGTCATATTGTGCAAGAAAAATCAGATCAAAAGGAAAATAAACATGAGAAATAAAAAAACAAACGTGAAAATCCGATGCTTCAATCCACATTCAGCCTCCATAGTTCTCTCTCTGGGTGTGGATGGCATTTTCCATCCCATCTGCATAGGAATTGCTGGGAAGCTCTCTAAGACTAAGAGAATGGTAGTGAAAAAAAATTATTTTTTATTATTTATTTATTTTTAAAAAAAAATAGATGAAATCTTTTAATATTTGACAAAAAGCCCCAAATGAAAACAAACAAGCTTCAGAGAATATCCATGTAAACCACTTTATGAAAGTGATGATCACTTTCTCAATGGTCAATTTATTTAAAAAAAAAAACTCAAAAAGAGAAACGTGTCAGTCTGTATACAGAAATGCCCACATGGCCCAGAAGTCCACAGTCTCCCAGGCTGCCTGGCCAGATGTTCTAAAATCGCTCCAAATTGTTCACTGCCCTTTATCGGAAATGGAGCTTTTCTGAACTGGGAGAAGGAATTCCTTTACCTGTAGCTCTCAACACCAATGAATTCTGGGCTGGTGCAAAACCGAGACTAACAACAACTGAAAACCCTTGATGGTTTAGGATGGAGGCAGTATGGCATAATGGTTAACAAGTTGGATCACGGCTCTAGAGATGGCCTCTGAGAAGCCAGTTAGCTCAATCCTCCAAATTTTACAGCAGAGAGGTTAAACAAGGTACCTGCCCAGGGTTACAAGGGGGCCAGTGGCAAAGTCAGGATTCAAACGCAGACATCCATGAATGGATCCTAGGACTCCATCCCTTCTGCCCTTCAGCAATAACTAGATTCATATCTTACCTCTGACACTCAACTGCCTGGATTAGCACGGACAGTTCCATCCAGCAGACATTGTCTAAGCATCTATGGGATATTATGTTGGGAGGACAAAGTCGGAAAATAAAGAATCAGTTCTTGCCCTCGAGAAGCTTGCACTCTCCTGGCACATTAGGCGGCTCCTTGGGATTTCTCTCCTTAGTCACCGACCAGGAGTTTCCCTGTCTTGTTGCAACGTCTGCTCCTTCCCACAAAACTTTGTCTTTTTATCAAGTTAGGATGTAAAACAAGCCCACATTTCCCTTCTTCTACTTTATAAATCATTTAGGATATGCACAAACTCAAAACAAATGTTGTTCTAACGATTCTCACTCCTGGCTTCCTCTCAGGGTCCCACTCCTGAGTCTCCACCCAGTATCCCTACTTTGCCATGCTCCCTAAGCTTCCTCATCCTGCCAGCTGCCTTTGCTACCAGGGCCCAGCTTTATTCCCCCCCCCCCAAGATCCTTCTACTCCTAAGCCTTCTCACGCCCTAGAGTCCTTCCTTTGATTGCTTGTTTTCAATTCCAGTCTCTATTTTAAGAAGCCGTGTTCCCTCCTTCATTTCTCTTTGGGTTTCATTTCTGGCTCTCCCAACTTCCTTCTCCATCACGCCTTGAACTTGGGAACTTTGTTTTCTCCCATCCTCCCTTTCACCAGTTGTCTTTCCTCATTGCAATGAAAGCTCTTTGAGGGCTGAGAATATACAAATGTGTATGTGTACAAACACATACACAAACATATATATATATACACACACACACATACACTCATATAGGTATATCTATATATTCCCATCTCCTAGCACAGTGCTGACGTGGAATACTTAAGGCATGTTTCTTCACATAACTACTAACTCTCCTTTCAGAAAATTGTCTTTCTTTTAAAATGCCGTGATGCACAAGTGGGGTTTTCCAGCGCCTTCACTGGGTGGTCATAGCTCTTAGTTTGAAACAATGGCACCCTTGGGCTGCCAAGAGGGAGGCCCTTCACACCAGTGCATTTTCCCATCAGCTGGGGATCTGAGAGGAAGGAGAGAGCCGCCAGACATGTCTCCTGCCTCAGGATAGCAGAGGATTTAGTCATTTCTACTACATACAACCAGACAATTAAAACTCTCTCTCTCTCTGTCTCTGTCCATTTCTCTCTCTTCCTCTCTTTTTTCTCTCCTTTTCTTCCATTCTCTCTCTTCTCTCTTCCTCTCTTTTTCTTCCACTCTCCCTTTCTCTCTCTTCTCTTTCTTCCTCTATTCCTCTCTTTTTCTTCCACTCTCCCTTTCTCTCTCTTCTCTTTCTTCCTCTCTCTCTCTCTCTCTCTCTCTCTCTCTCTCTCTCTCTCTCTCTCTATTTCTCCCTCTCTCTTCCCCTCTCTCTTCTCTCTCTCTTTCTCCCCCCTCTCTGTTTTTCTTCCTTCCTTCCTTCCTTCCTTCCTTCCTTCTTTCTTTCTTTCTTTCTTTCTTTCTTTCTTTCTTTCTTTCTTTTTTCTTTCTTTCTTCCTTCTTTCTTTCTTCTTTCTTTCTTCCTTCCTTCCTTCCTTCCTTCCTTCCTTCCTTCTTTCTTTCTTTCTTTCTTTCTTTCTTTCTTTCTTTCTTTCTTTCTTTCTTTCTTTCTTCTTCTTTCTTCCTTCCTTCCTTCCTTCCTTCCTTCCTTCCTTCCTTCCTTCTTCTTTCTTTCTTTCTTTCTTTCTTTCTTTCTTTCCTTCTTTCTTTCTTTCTTTCTTTCTTCCTTCTTTCTTTCCTTCTTTCTTTCTTCTCTCCCTTCCTCTCTCTCTTTTTTCTTCTTCTTCTCTCTCTATCTCTATCTCTCTTTCACACACACACACACACACACACACATCTTGGGTATTAAAAAATAGTGTAAAAGATCTTCTCATTGCAACCATATCAGGGATTATCCATTCTAACCATTCATTTGACAGATTAATTCATTTTTCAGATTAGAAAATGAAAGCCCAGACAACATTTAGGCCATGGGTCATCCAGAGAGCAAGCAGTCGAGGTATGACTCATACCTGGGCCTAAAGCAGCATGCTCTTTCTCAGCATCTTGGTGCTGACTCCTTGGTGCACTGGGAAGTTCTTACTTAAAGTCAAAACAAACCAATCTCAAAAACCGGGAAGCCTCTTCTGTCTCCCTGATGATTTTAGCCCATTCCCCAACAACTTTAGGCTTAGGGAAATGCTACCAATAATCCCCAAACCAAACCAAAATAAAAAAAACCCAATCCTAAGAACCTTGAATATTAATGTTACCATTCTGAATATTCCCACCCTCCAAGTTACTTGGAATAAAAGGCTCTACAGATCTGTGATTCATGGAAGAAATCAAACCCAAGTGGGACAAGGTCAAGTGACATCTCCGTTGTCCTGTCTGCTGCTGGAGGGGTCTTTGAGATGCTTTGAAGAGCCTGAAGAGGATGAACTTATCATTACTATCACTCAATTAATTACAAAACAAAACAAACAAAAAAAGCACCGGTTATTTTTATCTACTTCCACAAGTAACAAGGACATTAAAGATTAATTGTCGTAATGACTTTTTCTTAGATCATTTCTATCTGATTCCAGAAAGAAGGGAAACAAGTATTTATTAAGCACCTGTTATATGTCATACATTATGCTGAGTGTTTTATAAATCTCTCATTTGATCCTCACAACAGCTTTGGGTAGTAGGTGCTATTATTATTCCATTTTACAGATGGGGAAACTGAGATAGGCTTAAGCGACATGCTCAAAATCACCTAGTTAGTGTTTCAGGCAAGGACTGAATCCAGCTTTTCCTGACTCCAAGTATTTTATCCACTGCATCTCCTAGTTGTCTCAAAAAAAAAAGAGAAAAATGAGAAAAAATTTATTTTATTTTTTTCCATAACTTCATGTTAAAACATTTTTAAACATTGAAAAAAGTTTGAGTTTCAGATTCTATCCCTCCCCAGGGTGAGCAATCAGATATAGGTTACACATGTGCCATCACGTGAGACATTTCCACATGAATCCTTTTGTACAAGAAGACGGATGAGATAATTGTTAATTGGGGGATTGGGACTATGATTTCATTGATATAGGGTGTCCCGGATGAGGATCTCCTTCTACCAATAGAAATCCATGATTTCTTTGCATCTTAGATTGTTCAGACACTTCCCGGTATAGAAAGATTCAACCTTGCTCAGTATGTGTCAGAAGTGGGATTTGAATGAGGCTTTTTGGCTTGGAGGCCGGCTTTCTGCCCTTCCTGTGTGGCCCTGGCAGCAGCCGCCCTGAGAAGGTGGTGGCGGCCGAGTCACCTACCTGAGTAGCATCCCTTGTCCCGTGGCCATTTCTCCCTGGACAATTCCCACAGTGTATAATAATAATGGCTGCCGTTTACACATCATGAAGAGCCCTTTGGAGCTCACTACAACCTGTGGGCTTGGTATGATGGATCACATCGGCCCGTTTTACAGGTGAGGAAACAGAGATTTATTCATTGATTTATTAAGCAATTTTCCCAGGCTCAGATAGCCAATACATTTCTGAGTGGGATTCTGACCCAGGTCTTTGTGAGTTCCACATAAAGTACCGTTCACATGGCCACATGGAGGCTGGAGACAGGAAGCTGAATAAAAGTGGAGGCCAGGAGGGGGTGGGACTAGACCCCATCGCCTCTAAGGTCTCTTTTAGCTCTCCATCTGTGTCGCAGTAATTGACCTCTTAGCCCTTTTCTTCATCCCCCTCAATGCCTCAAACCCAGATTTCTTTAGTCCCCCCAAATCTCTGAGTTATAAGCACATGACCCTCCTGATCTCCCCCTCCCTTCAGGAACAAGAGGAGGCAATCCATCACGGGCTAGGAGTTGGCGTGAGCGGCCGTGTGAGGAGCCTCGACTTGATTTTGAAAGAAATCTGACCCAGTTGGAGATGCAACTGCAGCGAGCCGACTTGTCGAGCCTCATCCCAGTGACCCGGTGTGTTTCCTTTGCCAGTAAGAAGGGGGTGTTTTCAGAAGAGGGCCCCTTTGCAAAACGAGAAGAGCTTTGAGATTTTTTTCCTGCCAGTTTCTGAGGGAAAAGAGTGACTGTATTGTTTTCGGTTCTAATGTGGCGATGCTGAACTTGCAGCATGTATGGGGAAGGGGGATGGCTCCGTCTCTGGTGTCTGACAATCATCCCCAGATGTGGGGGAGATGCCTCTTAGGGAGTAAGGAGGGAGAAAGTGTTCTTGTCTCAGGGTGACAGTCAGCGGGAGATGTGGGATGGTGATGAAGAGGAGGAGGAGGGCAAAGAGGATGAAGATAAAAGCAACTGTCATTTATCTAGAAATCGGGGGAGACCAAATGGCATTTTACTGGAAAAGATCCGGGGCTTTTGGTGGTCTGCAAGCTCAGTGAGTCAGCACTGTGATGTGGCAGCTACAAAAAGCTGATGTAATCTTGGCCTGAGAAATAACTTCCAGGAATAAGGAAGAGATGGCTCCCTTGCCCTCTGCTCTCAGCCCTCATCTGCAGTGATGCGTTTAGTGCTGGGTGCAAGGGTACGTCAGGGGCAACTCCAACCCATTCCTGAGAGCCAGTCGTTCAGTTTTCAGCGTGAGCATTTATACCTCATAAATGGCCACAAGCTGCAAAGCAGGTCTTGATTTATTGTTTTGTTTGATTTATTGTTTTGTCTCAACTTAAAAAAGTGGTAATAATACGTATTAAATGTAAAAGTTTATCTTTTTCCCAGAGGGCCAGTCGTTAAACATTTACCACTGCACTCTTGCCTGGATACGTCGGCTTAAAAAGGAAATTAATAAGTTGAGAATGGCCAGAGGAGGGCAAATAGATGATTGTGTCTCTGTATCATATGAGGATCACTTGAAAGAACTGACGGTGTTTAGCATAGAGAAGAAAATACAGGGGTGGGCGGGAAATGAGAATTGTTTTTGATGTTTTGAATGCTGTTTTGTGGAAGAGGGCATTCCACTTGGGCTTGCTTGGTCCCAAAGGGCAGAATTAGGAGCAGGGGCAGAAACAGAAAAAGTCCAGACATGGGTATCAGCTCAATGTCCATAAGAGCCTGTCACCCAAAGGCATACTCCAACAACCATTGACCTGCTTGAGAGATGGGGTTGGGTGGGAAGGGGGTCTTCTTCAGCTAGGGTCTGAAGAACTCACTGTCAGCTATATTAAAGAGGCTGTTCCTTTTTGGAAAACAGAGAGCCATGATAGCAGCCAGCATCTCTTCCATCTCTTAGATTCTATCCTTATAAAGTAGATAGAGTGTTGGGATTTAAGACAGGACATGTTGGCTTCAAATTTGGTTTCTGCCATTTATTAGCTATGTGACCCTGAGCAAGTCATTTACCTTTTTTCACAGCTCAGGGAATTCTTTAGGTTTTACCTTCAGAGACATAAATTGGTTCCTTTTGTATTGATGGAGGAAATGTCCACACTGGGGGTTCTTTTCCCTCATGAAATCACTTATAATGCATAATACACACATATGTCAGATCGATAAGTGGAGTCAGGAGGTAGAGATTTGTATAGGCAGAATGATGTTTGTTTGAAAAAAAGAAGTGAGGGTTAGTGGACTTCAAAGTTGGGTTCATAGCTTGCCTCTATTACTCTCTAATTTTTTTAGATTTTTTAGAATTTTTAAAAATTAAATTAGAAAACTAATTTAATCTCTCTTGATATCAGTTTCCTCACTTATAAAATAAGGGGTGGGGACAGCATGGCCTCCATGATCCCTTCAAACTTTATTTTTTTTGATAATAGTATTTTATTTTTCCATCTAATTACATGTCAAGATGGTTTTCACAAGATTTTTAGTTTCAATTTTTTTCTCCCTCCCCTCCCCTCTTCTGAATATGGTAGGCAATTTGATATAGGTTATACATGTGCTATCATGTAACACACATTTCCATATTAGTCACAGTTGGGAAAGAGAAAACAAATCAAAAGACAAAAAACCACAAGAAAGAATAAAATAAGTGAAAAAAAAAACATGCTTCATTCTGCGCCCAGAGTCCATCAGTTCTTTCTCTGAATGTGGATAACATTTTCCTTCATCAGTCCTTTGTATTTGTCTTGGATCATTGTGTCACTGAGAAGAGCTGAGTCATAGTTGATCATCACAACCATTATTAATAATGTTTTTTTTTTGGTTCTGTCCATTGCAATTTTATCAGTTTATAAAGGTGTATTTCTATAGAATACAATAGTATTCTATTCCATTCATATACTTAGCTTGTTCAGCCATTTTCCAATTGGTAGACATCTCCCCATTTTCCAACATTTTATCGGGATAGAAAGAGCTGCTATAAACATTTGTGCAAAAGTAGGTTTTTTCCCTATTTATGATCTTGTTGGGGTGCAAATCTTGTAGCGGCATTGTTTGACCAAAGATTAGTTCCAAATTGGTCTCCAGAATGGTTGGATCATTTCACAGCTCCACCAGTAATGTGTTAGTGTCCCAGTTTTCCTACGTCCTCTCTAACAGTTATCATTTTTTTTCCTCATACTAGTCAATCTGATAGTCGTGAGGTGGTAGCTGAGAGCTATTTTAATGTGCAGTTCTCTAATCAAAAGTGGTTCAGGGCATTTTATCATATGACTTAGAAAGAGCTTTGAATTCTTCATCTGAAAACTGCTTGTTCATGTCTTTTCATCATTTAAAATTTGGGAAATGACTTGTATTCTTATAAATTTGACTCATTTCTTTATATATTTGAGAAATAAAACCTTTATCAGAGACATTTGTTATAAAGATTGTTTCCCAGCTTTCTGATTTCCTTCTAATTATGGTTATATTGGTTTTATTTGTATAAAATCTTTTAAAAATTTAATATAATCAAAATGATCTATTTTACATTTTGTAATGCTCTCTATCTCTTATTTGGTCACGAACCTGTAAATCACTTAAAATATCATTTTAGAATTTGGATACTATACTACTTGGTGCATATATGTTTAATATTGATATTACCTCATTGTTTATGGAACCTTTTAGCAAGATTTAGTTTTCTTCCATATCTCTTTTAATTAGGTCTATTTTTGGTTTTGCTTTGTCTGAGATCAGGATAGCTACCCATGTTTTATTATTTTTTTACCTTACACTGAACCATAATAGATTCTGCTCCAGCCCCTCACCTTTACTTAGTGTGTTCCTGCTTCAAATGTATTTCTTGTAAACAATATATTGTAGGATTCTGGCTTTAATTCACTCTGCTATTTTTTTCAATTTAGGTTGGTTTATTCCATTAACATTCAGAGTTATGATTTCTTACTGTGTATTTTTGTCCATCCTGTTTTTCTTTCTGTTTGTCTCTCTCTCCTTTCACCCTTTTCCTCCCAGACTGGGTTTTGCTTCTCAATGGTCTACTCTCTCTTCTGTCAGTTCCCATCTCCCCTTTATGTTTTTCTTCTTGATTACTTACCTGTGGGGTAATACACACACCACACACACACACACACACACACACACACACACATGTTGTGTATGATTTCCCTATTGAGCCAATATTGATAAAAATAAGGTCCAAGTGATACTCATCACCCATCCTCGCATTCACTGTAATAGGTTTTTCATGCCTCTTCATGTGAAATAATTTATCCCATTCTACCTCTTTTTTCTTTCTGTCCCCCCAGTATACTCCTCTTTTTAATCCCTTAATTATTTTTATATCATTCCCTCAAATTCATCATATATCTGTACCTTCTGACACTATATATATTCTTTCTAATTGTACTATTACTGCTACATTTTTTAAGAAATGCAAATATCTTCTTCCTATGTAGGGATGTAAACTGCTCAGCTCCATTGAATGCCTTATATCAGTAGTTCTCAAACTTTTGTTCTCAGTATCTTCATGTTGTTAAAAAAACTATCAAGGATCTGTTCAAAGAGTTTTTGTTCACATGGGTTATATTTATAGCTATTTACTATATTAGAAATAAAAAAATGATTTTGAATTTGTAGATCCTCTGAAAGGGTTTCAGAGACCCCAACAATTCTTTGGACTACACTTTGAGGATTTATATTTTCTTATATTATATATATAATTATATGTTATATGTATATTATATGATATATATTACATATATTATATTATATTATATTGAAGCCTTATATTTTCTTTCCACTTTTTACCTTTTAAGGCTTCTCTTGGGTCTTGATATTGGAGATCAAATTTTTGCTTATGGAAGCAGACTTATGCTTCACTTATGCTTATGGAAGTTTTAAATCCTTATATTTCATTGAATGACCATTCCCCCCCACCTTGAAGTATGCTTAATCTGCCAGATAAATGATTCTTGATTGTAGTCCTAGCTCCTTTGCCTTCAGAATATCATGTTTCATGTTCTCTAGCTCTTTAATATTGTGATTGTTAAGTTCCTGTATAATACTGATTGTGGTTCCCCAATATTTGAATTGTTTCTTTCTAGTGATTTGTAGTATTTTTCCTTTACTGATAGCTTTGTAATTTGGCTATAATGTTCTTTGGAACTTTTATTCTGGGATTTCTTTCCTGAGGTGATTGATGGACTCTTTCAATGATATCAAAGCATTTTTTTTCCTTCATAATTTCATGAAAGATGCTGTCCAAATTCTCCTTTTGATTATGGCTTTCACATAGTCTAGTGATTTTGACATTGTCTCTTCTAGATATATTTTCCAACTCAGCTGTTTTTCCAATGAGATATTTTATATTTTCTTCTATTTTTTTCATTTTTTGGGAAATTTTTTTGATTGATTCTCAGTGTCTCATATACTTATTAGCATCTATTTGCCCAATTCTAACTTTTAAGGAATTGTTTTCCTCAGCTTTTATATCTCCTTTTCATTTGGCCAATTCTCTTTTTTAATCAGTTACTTTCTTTTTCCAAGCTTTGAGCCTTTTTTTCACAATTCTCCTGCATTATTCTCATTTTCCCCCAATTTTTTCATCTAACTCTCTTGTATGATTTTGAGCTCCTTTTTAATCTCTATCATGAGTTCATTCTGGGCTTTAGACCACTTCCCATTTTTCTTTGGGCTTTGGTCAGATTCTTTTGTTGTTTTTTGTTCATCTTTTTTTGCCTTTTCCCTTTCCTTTAAATTTGAACTCTACTCCTTGGATGGAAAGGGGTACCATCTCAGGTTTTTTATGCCAGGGTCTGCAAGTCCTGGAGGTGTACCTGGTGCTGCACTGATATTGTGCTGAGGCTGGTGGGGGATCCTCATGTCTGGTACTGTCCTGAGGATGTGGGCTGTAGGGTGGTTGCACTACTGGAAGCCATGGATGTCTGTCAGCTTACTCGGGCTAAGCTGGGGTCCTGGTGCTAGTGTCTGGCTTGTGCTGAGGCTGTTGGGGTGTTTCTGTGTTTCCCCAGGGCTCTGCTAAAGCACATGGAGGTTTGGCCCATGGAGGTTGCCCATTTGCCAAGGCCTGTGCTGAAGCACATGGCAGTTCTCAGAACTGGAGTCTGGCATTCCCCTGGCTATGCTGAGGCACAGGGAGGAGGGAGTGGGTGGGATCCTGATGTTGGCAAATGCCCGCTCCACTGTACTAGGGCTGAGAATCTACAGCTGGCTTGCTGGAACGTTTCTGTCCTGGACTGTGCTCCCCTTTTACCCAAATGAGACAGCTCTTTCCTGCCAATCTTCCCAGTTTCTTGGACTCAAAGATTGTTTCATGTCATCTTTTTGCTGGTTCTGCTGTTTCAGGATTTGTTTTGGGGGGTTATTTGATGGCTATTTGGAGGTGAATATGGAAGAGATACATTGATTTACAGCTTATTCCTACATCTTGGCTTTGGGAAGGCCTCCCTTCAAATTTTAAAGTATGCTATGAAAATGTGCAAGTTATTTAAAATCATCATCTCATTTGAGCTTTGCAACTAAACCTGCGAGAAAGGTCCTATGGGCATTTTTAATACGTGAAACAGATATTTAATTTTATTTCTCTCAATAGTATTTTATTTTTGCAATTATATGTAAAGATAATGTTCAACATCCATTTTGTGAGATTTTCAGTTCCAGGATTTTTCTCCCACTCTCCTTTGCCTCCCCTCTCCCACGATAGCAAGCAATCTGATATAGATTATACATATACAATCATTTTAAACATATTGCCATATTAGTAATGCTATGAAAGAAAAATAAGAACAAAAGAAAAAAAACCCACGAGAAAGAAAAAGCAAGCAAACAAAAAAGGGGAAAATAGCATGCATTCAATCTCCATACTTCTCTCTTTGCATGCAGATGGCAGTTCCTATCTCAAGTCTCCTATTGACATTTAAATGATGAAAAAAATGAGGCTTAAAACACAATGAGAGTCAGCTCATTATAATTAATAGAATGCTGGGTTTGGAGGAAGGAAGATTTGGATTCAAATCCCGCTTCTGACACTTTCTAGGTTTGGGATCCTGTATAGGGGCTCCATCCTCTGTACTTTAACCCCCTGGGCCTCAGTTTCCCCATCTGTAAAGTGAGGGAGTTGGGCTGAATATAATAGTTAACATTGATCTAATACTTACTATGTGTCAAGCACTATGCTGAGTGTTTTACAATTATTATTATCTCACTTTATCATCACAATAACCTAGGAGGATAGATGCTATTATCCCCATTTTTCAGATGAGGAAATTGAGGCAAATAGAAGTTAAGGGACTGGCTCAAGGTCACACAGTTAGTAATTATCTGAGATTCTATTCACTACTCCTCCCAGATCTAAGTCAATGATACTATGACTTACTTGCACCTTAGTCTTCTTACTTATATGAACTGATATAAAATGAAGTGAGTAGAAACAAGGGAAATATTACAATATATACCAGTATATATATATACTGGTAGGATATATATACCAGTAGGAATATTACAGGGGAATAACAATAACAGCAACATTCTACTGATGTTCAACCGTGAATGACCTGGCTACCCGGATCAATACAATGGTTCAAGACAATGCCGAAGGACTCATGAAAAATGCAATCCATCTCCAAAGAGAGGGTAGCTCTCTGATGATGAGCTCTGAGGGTAATCTGAAGCATTACTTTTTCACTTTATTTTTCTTGCTCCCCCCAGTAAGGCTAATATGGAAATGTGTTTTTCATGACTTCACATATATAATTGATTTCTTGCCTTTTGTTTGGGGAGGTGATGACTGCTGAGAGAGACAGAATTTGGAACTTAAATTTTTTTTGAAATGAATGTTTATGTACAGGACTGCCTGCCATCTGGGGGAGGGGGTGGAGGGAAGGAGGGGAAAATTGGAACAAGTTTTTGCAAGGGTCAGTGTTGAAAAATTACCCATGCATATGTTCTGTCAATAAAAAGCTATAATAAAAAAGAGAGTCTACGGCAGACTGTGATAAATAGTCAAGAATTAGGTTGCTTCTTAAAAAAAATAACTAAAAAAAATTTAGTGAGCCCTAAAAAAATAAAATGAATGTTTGAAAAATATAAATAATAATTTAAAAGAAGAACCTTGTTCTTCCTGGCCCTAAACCTAACCCTCTTTCCACTACAGTGCAACCCTTGGGTCTACTGCTTTCTATTTTTTGTCGCTCTAGCTAGTTTAGGCATCTCTAAGAGAAAAGAGATCCAGACACTGCTTTTTTTGCTTGTTTTTGGCTCCAACAACTTAAAAAAAATAAGTCGAAGGGGGCCAAAATCCTGAAGCTTGCAGAATGACCACTGATCATATGATATGACCCGGCCCCCAGATGTTGACTGTGATGAGTCTGCATTTGTACATTATGAATGGGCCACTGGGGATGACAGTGTGGGAGGGAAGTTCAGGGAAGGCAGAAACCCTGGTCAGCATTCATACGTTGAATATTCCTTGGCCAAACCATGCTCAAGCCATGTCACCCTTAGATTACATTGTTTTTGAAGAGGAAATATGGCAAATCTAAGCAGAATGGCGGCAGGATGGACTCCAGAGGCTGCTGTCTGGATCAACACCTCCAGCTGGGCTGTCATTCAAGGCTCTGAAAGAACCTTAAGTAAAAAGAAGGCTTGTCCCAACCTGACCTTGACTAAGGTTCTCAATTTTTCATCCTCCTCTTTGGTTCCTCAATCCTTGAAACTTGGAAAAGAGGGAGAAGGAGAGAAAAGGATAAGGACAAAGTGCATTATGATGGAAAGAACTGTTAGACATGTGGGTACAAATACTAGCCTTACCATTTCCTTGGACCACCTGCACCCCCTTCTCTGAGCTTCAGTTTATCCATCTGTAAAATGAGAATGTCCTAACAGATGATCACAAAGGTTCCTTCCAATGGAAAGAGTGCTGTCTTTGGGGATAGAGACCATGGGTTCAAATCTCTCTTAAGCCTCTTATTAACTGAATGACTACGAATCCATACTGATTCACCATTTCCCAATCTATCAAACAAGAGAGTTAGGATCAGATGGCCTCTGAGGTCCTTTCTACCTCAGAATCTGTGATCTAGGCTTTTAATGAACAGATTTCAGAACGATGATTAACAAATCTCTGGATAAATTAAAAATACAATTTGGAAATATTTACTGAAGTAAAAAAATATATATTTTTAAAAAGAACACCATGGAAAATGAAGCAAGAGATTAAAAAATGAATTCGATAGAAATAGAAGAGGGGTTGAGGTGGTGAGGAACTGATAAGGGAGGATGCTTCATAAGCTTCCTAGGACAGACTCCAAGTTCTCTTCCAAGTATTTATTCAACAAACAGTTTTGGGAAGGGAAAAAAAAGGAATTGGGCTTAAGGGAGGCCTTAGAGGTCAACTAGCCCAAAGTCCTCTTTTTTTAGATAAGGAAATTGAGAGCTAAAACAAATGTTTTAATAGGCTAACAACGTGTGCAGGGGGAATGTTAATCTCACTGCTCTGACTTCAAGTAGAGTTTTTGTTTGTTTGCTTGTTTTTCTATTGTACGAATTTGGCCGATTCTGTCAAATCATACTGGCTGATGGGAAACATAATGAGAAATAGTCATTTATCTTTAAAAAAACAATTGGGCTGGGGCAACTAGATAGTGCAGTGGATGGAGCACTGACCCTGAAGTCAGGAGAACCTGAGTTCAAATCCCGACCTTAGACACTTAACACTTATTTATGGTGTGACTCTGGACAAGTTACTTAACCCCAATTGCTTGGCAACAAATAAATGAATAAAGAAATGGGTCTAAAATTTCGTTGGAAATAGGGATTTCTAATGAGGAAACATCTTATCAAAGATAATAAGTTTTGGCTGGAAAGTAGTTTAAGAGCTCATTTGGTCCAACCTGATTATTTAACATCTAAGGAAATGAGCGATTGCTCACCATTGGAGAGGTACCAGCTTCTGGGATTTGAGCTCCAAGCCCAGTTTCTGTCTGCTACAAGACTGCTACTATATCCTTCTAACATATACAACTGTGATGACCACTTATTTAAAATCAGCCGGAGTCAGGAATTCAGGTTAAGGGGAAAATCATCAATCTTTATTGAAGTGAAGAGGTGAAGAAGGATTGCGATAGCAATATGGGCAGACAGGAAGCCAACTAGCAGAGGGGGATTGGAGGTGAAGGACCGTTATGATAGCAATGTGAGCAGCTGTGTCAAGATGCCAGCCAGCAGTCTCTCTTTCCACTTCCCTTTCCACTCCCCTGCCTCCACCCACCAAAATCATCATTTCCTATACAACACGTCAGGACTTGCACAAAGAGTGGGCGGGGGCCATTCTTTCTCCAAGCTTATATATTAATAGAGTGTGGTCCAATTACTGTTTAGCCTCATGTGCTTGGGACTTCAGTGCATCAACTCAAGCCTCAGCCCATTATATCTCCCGCTTTCTTTTGTTTTAGAACACAGGTGGTCATGCCATCCCTGACTCCTCAGAGAGGTCAGATACAACAATGATGGCTCCCAGGGCCTAGGAAGATGTTCTCCTTCTTAAACCATTGTAAATATATTTTTCTTTCTAAGAGTTTGGCCCAATAGTTCTGATCTGTCATTCACTAGGGTGAAATTGGAAATCAGAATCAGAAGATCTGAGTTCAGGTCCCACTTCTGATATTTCCTTTTTATGTGACCATAGGATCTATCTTGACCTTTGGTCTCAGTTTTCTCATCTGTAAAATGGGGGGATTGGACTAGGTGACATCTGGCTCTGGATTCACACCCTTCTACTTCTTCCCTACCATCAATCCACATCCATGATGGGTTCATCATGACCCCAAGAAGACCCTGAGTTTTTGAAGTCTATTGTTAATGAAATATAAGCTATTATGGGTCTTTCTAAGAAAGTACAATATTAAGAACAGACCCAATGACAGACAGACAGGATGCAGGTGCCTCCCAAAGGCCATCTGGGTTAAAAGCAGAGAGGCCATGAGAATGTCGTTTGAGTTTTGGCTAGAAAACTGAATAGACCAGTTATTAAGACATAGAAAGGGAATGGTACTAGTTCCTAAGAAGTTGGGAGGTGGGGAGTGATGAGAATAGTAGAGAATCCACATCGGTAAAGTTACAGAGCCGAGATGGTCTGGGAGAAGATTGACTTATAGGTGCTGTCATCTTCTGAAATAATATTTCATTTATGTAGAACTTTGATTTCACGAAAACTTTTTACACACATGTCATATTTAATCATCACAATGTCTCTTGTTATCACCATTTTACAGATGAGAAAGTTGAGGCTCTGAGAAGACTATTCCAAAACTAGGAAAGGCTCTAGTTCTATCTAAATGGCTTCATTTAATAGAGTGTTGGCTCTGAAGATGGGAAGACCAGACTACACGTCCTATCTCTGACACTTCTTAGCCGTGGGATCCTGGGCGAGTCACTTAATGTTCATCTGCCTCAGTTTCCTCAAACTGTTAAATGAGGGGGTGGACTTGATAAGCTTCGAGATTCCTTCTAATACTAAGTCTATGATCTGCCTGTGCTCAGAAATCCTCAGGGAGCCTGGTTCTCTTCCCCCTGTTTAAGACCCTTCTGCAGCCCCCCCTCCAAGGCTGATTGCCTTGGTCATTGCTCCAGAAGGTGTGGCTTTGGTTGGATTTCATCCCTTGGTGGATGACTGGGCAGTCTCAACACCTCCCCTTCCTGAGGCTCCTCTGAGGCCCCTGTAAATCATCGCCTTCTGGCTGCTGTGGAGGGGGTCTCAGGTTGAGAAAGAATAATATTTCCCTCCCTTCTTCCCCAAACAATTAATCTCCTTGTGACCTAGTTTTGGGGAGAAAGAGGCTGGGGTCCCCAATGGGAGAGAGCAAAGAGATCATTTTTCCTCCATTCCCAAGCCCAGATCAGTGCATTTCCTGCTTGGGGAAGGATTTGGTAACAATTTTCCACATAAATCGGGCCCGCTTTCACGTTTAATTTTTATGAACGTGTCGGTAAATGCTGTCCCAAGTGTTTCCCCAAGTGTAACCGGGCCTTTAAGCCCAATTCCCTCCAGATCTTTGGCTTTGCAGAGAGATTTTTGGCTCCGGAGCTTTTTACAAAAAGGAATGTTTTTCCTGTTTTTCCGATGTGTTCTAGGGTTGAGGGAAGAGAGACCTGTTGCGTTCCATTAAAGACTTCCTTTGCCTGGGAACTGGCTCACCTGTTTGCTCCCTCTAATACCTAACACCTGGTAAAAGCATCCTCCGGGCCTGTGCCGGCGGCCGGAGCCAAGGAGACGGGCGGTCAGTTAGCTCCGTCCCCCTTTTTCTATCACGTTATCACAGAGTCAGGCCTAGAAGGAGCCTCTGGCATCTGCTGGTCCGATTCTCTCATTTTATAGATTAGGGGATGGAAGACCAGAAAGACAAAGTAATTTTCCCGAGGGATCACTAACAAATCCTGATTATAAAATTTATTTAGGGTTCTAGGATAAGAAAAATGCTATCCTTGTATGATCTCATTTGAATTTTATCACCACTTTGCGAAGTAGGGACTGCAGAAATATTATCACCCCATTTTACAGCGGAAGAAACTGAGGCACTATGGGATCCTTAGAGCCAGAAGGGACTTTAGAGACCATAAAATCCAGGCCTCTCATAAGAAAAGAGGCACAGAGACATGGCAGGAGTTATTCAGTCACATGGCTATTGTCTTTTTTTTTTTTAATTTTTAAAGCTTTTTATTTTCCAAACATATGCACAAATAATTTGACGACATTGACCCTTGCGTAGCCTTGTGTTTCAGATTTTCTCCTCCGTCTCCCCACCCATCTGGCAAATAATCCAATACATGGTAAACATGTTACAATATATGTTAAATCCAATATCACATGGCTACTGTCAAAGGTGGGATTTGAATCTAGGTTTTCCTGACTTCAGACTTAGTACTCCATCCACTCATTTGAGGTAGGACTCCTTTAGGATTCTCCTTAAGGAAATACAGTTTTTTTTTTTTTTTTTGGAAAGTGATTCAGCCTGGCTTTTTAAATGTGTGTGTGAGTGTGTGAGTGTGTGTGTGTGTGTGTGTGTGTGAGTGTGTGTGTGTGTGTGTGTGTGTGTGTGTCCACGTGACCCAGAGCTCACCCCCGAAAATGAGCATTTTATTTTATTGTCGGTTTTGGTGGGGAGAACAACAACTGGACCGATGATTTCCCTGGGGTAGGGAATTCTTCCTGTAGGGATTCTTCTATCAATTCTTTTTTTTTTTTCTTTTGGTTGGTTTTTTGGAAGGGAATTGGGGTTAAGTGACTTGCTCAGGATCACACAGCTAGGGAGTATGAAGTGTCTGAGGCTGGATTTGACCTCAGAACCTCCTGACTCCAAGGCCGGTACTCTCTCAGCCATCTAGCTGCCCTTCTTCTGAGCGGCACTTTGTGCCTTCTTGTATGAAGGAGATCCTTAGAGCACTGGATGGAGAAGGGCAGTTAAGATGTGGAAGCTGATTAGAGATAAAGCCGGGTCTAGGAGACTATCCCCAAAGGGCACCGACTTGCACCTTCCTCTCCTAGGTCTAATTCTTTGGAACACCAGTATCCTGAGCTATAATAATATTCTTCATAAATATAATCTCAAAATATATAACATAATAAAGTATAATAGATATAATCTCAACATATATAACATAATAAAGTATAATAGATATAATCTCAACATATACAACATATTAAAATATAATAAATATAATGTCAACATATATAACATAATAAAATATAATAAATATAATCTCAATATATATAACATAATAAAACATAATAAAAATAATATCAATATATCATAATAAAATATAATAAATATAATTTCTATATATCATAATAAAATATAATAAATATAATCTCAACATATATAACATAATAAAATGTAATAAATATAATCTCAACATATATAACATAATAAAATATAATAAATATAATCTCTCTCTATATATATAACATAAAATATAATAAAATAATATCAATATATATCATAATAAAATATAATAAATATAATTTCTATATAACAATAAAATATAATAAATATAATCTCAACATATATAACATAATAAAATGTAATAAATATAATCTCAACATATATAACATAATAAAATATAATAAATATAATCTCTCTATATATATATATAACATAAAATATAATAAAATAATATCTATATATCATAATAAAATATAATAAATATAATCTCAAAAGTCAGGAGAGAGCCCCAGAAGACACCCAATCTGGCCAGTCCCCTCCTTGGAGAGGGTCTAGCGACCAGCATCTTCCACCCTGACGATCACTGACCTCTTCTTCATCTTCATACCTTTCAATCTCCCTGAGAAGTGGGGCGCCCTGGTGGGGGAGGAGTTTCCTTTTCTCTCACATTTAGTCTTTGCCTGTGGCATGGTGTCCAAAACAATATGGCAGAAGGTCCATGGTGTAACGAGAACTGGTCCTTGGGGAGCATCTGGACCCGTGGCGGACACAATGGCCAAGCCCGAGACAGGGCCGGTGCCCGTCTCCCTCCCTTTAAAAACGCAGGCTCGTCACTGATTGTTTCCCTGCCATCTGATAAGGGCCGATGTCCGGTAGCTTTGGGCCACCCCATTATTGGGGAATGTCAGGCTGACGGCGGGTGACCCCTGGAGCCGCGGGGGCGGTCGAAGGCCTCTGACAGGGCCTGGCTTCCTTCACGGCTCACACACAGAGGGCTCACACACTGGGCCAATTGTGGTCGGGTCCTCGGCTGAGCGAGCTGCCCGGCCGGAGCCTTCCAGCACCCTGCCTCCCTCTGTCAAACAGCTCACAGATGGTAACCATTTTCCTTCAGCTTCTGGCCAGGTTGGGATTTAAACCAAGGGCATGTTCTATATCCTTTTGTAATAGTAATAATAAATTTTATAAAAATAAATAATGAGAGAAACACCCTTGCCCTCCTCCTCACTCCCCCAAATAGGCAATGTGCGAGTTATACACAGTCAGGGAGACAAAGGTATGATTCCTATCTTTTACAACTGGGTGACCTGAGAAACCACTTCATTTCTTTGTGCCTCAGTTTCTGCAAAGCGAGAGGATTGGACCCTGTGTCCTGTCCTTCCCATGCCAGATCTGTGACCTTGGTTCTGGTCTGCAGCCTTTTGGCCTTCACCTATTTCTCCCAGTCCCTCACCCCGGGCTCTGTCTACACTCTCTCCCACGGTCAGAGACTTGACCCTATAATCAGACAGTTCACTATGGACTGACCTCCTCCCTTAGAAATCCTTGCTGCATTCTCCAAGTCCGATCAATCCTTGATGTTCCCTCCCCTGCACATCTGCCTTCTCTTCTCTGGGGACATCTTTCAGCTTTCCCAGAATTCCTCTGTGTCACCTTCTTCATGGCGGTTCTTCCAAACTTTCCCATTCTCCCAAAGGCCCAGCGGCCGCTCAGCAAGTAGCCTCACTGTCCGTTTTTAAAGGCCTTCGGGGGGTTGGTTTGGAGTCTGTGGTCAGGTGTGTGAAGGGTTAGGGTTAGGGTGGAAGAAGGGTCACCGTTGCTCCCTTTGACCCCAGTGGACATAGCCAGGAGCAGTCCAAGGTCAGCCAAGAGCCCGCTGTAAGCTGGGAAACCCTCCTCCCAATGAGAGCTGAGCTCGGCTACCTGTGGATACAATCGGGCCGCCCTGCAGGGAGGTCCATCATCTCTCAGGTGTGCTATATGAAGGATTCCAGAGGGTGCTCACGTCTTCTCTAACTTTTCTTAAAGTAACTTAATAAAGTTTAAAAATAATATTTTAATATGTATTATATAAAATTATATATATAATATATATTTAAATCAATCCTACTTCCCTGCTTGCTAATTGTGTGATTTTAGGCCAATCACTAAAACCTCCATGTTCTCATCTATACAATGGGAATTAAAAAGACCAACAGAAGGCGAGTGTGGCTGGAGAATGGGGATGGGAGTAACGGCTAAGAAAGTTGTAAAGGCGTAAAGAGGCCAGGAAATGGAAGCAAGCTGCAGAAATTAAGCATTAATGATGAGCCTGGGGAGTCTCGGTGACCCCTGGGAGTTAGAAAGGAACGTCTGGCCGTACATCAGGGAACCCATCTCCTCTCACAAGTAGAACTCTGCACCCCTCTCCTCCTCTCGAGGTCACACTCCCCCCCCCTTTTATGTCAGCTCCTTTGCTCCACAGTGACTTCGGAGCTGCCATTTTCTTTTTGTGGACTCAGACCCCCTGAGCGCGACATACCGCGTACAGCATAAGGATGGTGTTTTGGAAGGAGGGCCCTAGAGCTTACTCCCAGATATCTTAAAGTGTCGGAGGCACAAACCCGCAGCTTTCTTTTAAATGAGAGAAGACGTGGCTTGCAGTGGTCCCTACGTCTTTCTCCAGGGCCTGCACAATGACTGGAAATATAATTAGCTGAGAGCTTGGATTAGGCAGCTCATGCATTTCAAAATCATTGGCTCCGTTTGTTGCACATTAAACCTTCACCGGGACGTGAAGCAACATCTAGTAAATGCGGCCAGTCCCTCCCTGCGTCCAAGAATCCAACGTCGAGTTTTCTCCCATCTACTGGGTGAGTCTCCCCTGACCTGGGGATCGCCACCCTTTCTGTTTAATCCCACCTGTCTCTAAGCTAAGAGAAAGCTTATTATTCTATTAATGCTGATGGGAAGTTTCTCCTGCTGTCAGGTTACTGGATCCCTCTCTGTTAGTCCGACCTGATTATTCTCTTTACAATTTCTTTATTTTGACGCTGTCCCTTTACTTTACCAAATTGCATATAAAGCCACGACTTTTCCCTCTTCTCCCTCTTTTGGTTATTGAAGCTAACCCAGTAACCCCCACTCCCACCCCCAGCTGCTAAGGACCTCTCTTCTTAGCGGCTTAGCGGTGGTCAGGTATGTGAAGGCCACAGTATGGAAGAAGGGTCACCTTTGCTGCCTTTGACCCCAGTGGACATAGCCAGGAGTGGACCAAAGTCTGCGCACTGTAACCTGGGAAACTTTCCTCCCACTGAGAGCTGACCTCAGCTACCTCTGGACACAATTGGCCTCCTGTATATTCTTTATCTTGCTTTCTTTCCAATTACATTTATCTCTTTCAAATTGCGAGTTTCCCCATCTAGGTTTCAATATATCTTGGGACGGTACCAGAAATTAAATTGGAATTTGGGGAAGTTTTATGGAATAGCGAAGGCTAGGAGCACAGAAATACTTTAGAAACTCAAAAGTGCATAAAATATATGTAGAGTATTGTATAATGTCCCCATAGTTTATCATCCTTTGAAATCATAATAATTTAAACTTCTTCTCTGGAATAAAGGGAGGAACAAAAAATTTTGACTTGGGTTTTCCAGATTTTCCAGGCCCTAACCCCTGTGATAACTGTAGAACATAAGCTCTTTGAGAGCCCAGAATGCCTTTTTGGGAGCCTTGATTTGTATTCTGTGCTTAGGACAATATCTAGCTCATAAGAAATATTTAGCAAATGCTTATTGGTTGGATTTGCACTATGAGCACTCTCAGCTCTCTCCCTGCATCAGCAGGAGGGGAAGAATCATATAATTTGTAAATGAACACAGGGATTTTACTTTAGCACTTGTTGGGCAATAAGCATCAGCCAGGGAAAAAATGAGCGATCCTTGGCAAGTCAGGCACCTTAAAAAAATTGTTGACCCTCAGGGATACCCAGACTTGGAATAAGAGAATCTGGGAAGAGTTATCAGTCCATCACAAGCATTTGTTAAGTCCTACTATGTGTCAGGAAGTATCCTGGCTCTGGGGATATGAAGACAAAATGAAATACTTCAAGGAGCTCACATTCTATGAGAGAAACAACAATATATATGGAAACATTAAGCATTGTGTATTAATAAACTGCATTTTAGGCACAAGGTTGTCAGAAATCATTTTATTTACTTTAACATTATTCAAAATACCTTCATTTCTCAAGAGTAGAGAGAGAAATGGCCAAACTGGAATGGAGCCTTGGACGGGATTTGCTACCCTGAGATATTAAGGCCATATTTATGGGAATCCTGAATAAGGAAAATGTCATAATGCATTAAAATACAATTTGAAGTTTGTGTTCTCTTTTGACAAATAGAGATACGAGTCTCTTCGTGTTCAAACAGAAGTCTTTCTTGGTTGCTTCCCAATGGGATGGGAAGGATCTGGTCTCTGAGATCCTCAATATCGTAACCCTTTCTGAATGGAGAAGGAGCACTGTGCCTTGGCTTGGGGGGCAGGGAAAGGGGACCGCTCAGATGGTCAATAGCCCAATCACTTCCCTGGTGGGAAGGAAATAATCTTAACCATCCAAGAAATAAGTTTTGTTTCCATTTCCTGAAGAAGGACCTAATTTTGGTTGTACCCACCTTCCCAAAGGGAAAACTCTAGTTTTTAGACTAATATTTATTCATATTTCTAGAGAAACTGAAAAGTTTTTGAAAACATGTTCCCAGAACTTTTATAATAGTACATACGAAATTTGGAAATACAGAATAATCAGAGGGAGGCATTTCTCAAGGCAGGTAAATGATACAGAAAAGAGAGCATCAAAATCGAGAGGCAGAAAGTCCCAAATTCAAATCCTGACTGAGAGACTTCCTGGACAAATCACCCTCTGTACCTCAGTTTTCCATATGTAAAATGGGGATTGAATCTGGCATCAGATATTTATTGGCTGTGGACAAATCATTTGACCTGGTTTATCCCGTCTGTAAAATGAGCTAGAGGAGGAAATGACAAACCCCTTCAGTATCTCTGCCAAGAAAATCCCAAATGGAGGCAGGGAGAATCATTCCCAATTGAAAGTGACTGAACAGCAACAACTGAAAAATGAGGATTCTAACAGCACCCCTCTTTCAGAGTCAGGGTGAAATTAAAACGAGATAATGACCTGCCCCTCTCAAAAGCCTCCAAGAGCTCCTTGTTCCTGCTAGGACCACCACACTTAACCTGAGGTCCATGAACTGGTTTAGAAAATGGTTTGATGAATGTATTTGAATAGAATCAGTTTCCTTTATAATCTCATCCCCTTTAGGCATTTAAGAGCATTATTCTGAGAAAGAATCCATAGGCTTCATCAGCCTGCCCAAGGAACCCATCACACTCACACACAACACACACTCACACACTCACACAAACTCACACACACACTCTCACACACACACACTCACACAAACTCACACACTCACACACACACACACTCACACACTCACACTCATACACACTCACACAAACTCACACACACACTCACACAAACACACTCACACACTCACACTCATACACACTCACACAAACTCACACACACTCACACTCACATACACACTCTCACACTGACACACTCACACACACACACTCACACACACTCACACACACACACTCACACACTCACACAAACTCACACACACTCTCATACACAAATTCAAACACACTCACACACACTCACATACAAAGAACTCTTGCTCTAGAATAAATAAAACCCTTCATCCATCTCTGCCTCTTACACTGTTCCAGAAAGCCAGCGGTCTGGCCGTTCCCTGGGCTCAGGTTCACGGCCACTTTGGGGCCTCTGGGTTCCGTGCCCAGATACTCTCTCTCCGTCTCTGCTACCTAGAACCCTCTGCTTCCTTCCAGGCTCATCTCTGAGGAACTTCATTGCGGTCTTTCTTGATCGCTCAGTCCTCATTAGGACTCCTGACCTTCTCAAATTACCTTTTATTTTCCCATCCCTATAAAACTTTATCCATCTGCTCCGGTTGTCCAGTCCCCTGCCCTAGAGACCCCACAAGAAATTTAACAGCTCGGCTAAGGTCAGTCAGTCAATCAGCTAGCAGGTGTTACGTCCCACTGTGTACCAGGCTCTGTCCTAAGGCCATGCTGGCTGACCGAGGTCTCACCGGGATTTAACACTGACCAAGGGCTCTGGCTTCTGCCACTAATAAGGTTCCGTGGGGCCCAGCCAAGGCCAAGGAGCAAAGTCTGATTTGAGAAACTAAGGGAGGTCATTTGGGGAGATGTGAGCAGGTACCCAGAGCATCCTCGCTTCTTGTTCTGGTTTATGTTGTGTTTAAAGCCAGTGAAAGAAGAGGCTAGCGTGTAACATTTGGGAAGGAAGTCAGAAATCAAGGACGTTGGCTGAGGAAAGGTATAGATAATCAAAAGAGGAAGCGTAAATGGGAAGGGAAGAAAGAAGGCAATGAGCATTTATGAAGCCCCTACTATGTACCATGTACTCTACAATTATTATTTTGCTTTGAGAAGACTAGTCTGGTAGATCAGAGCTAGACATGTCCTTAGTGGGAGTCGTCTAATTCACCTCCTTATTTTTATACATAGGGAAACTGAGGCCTGATTGACTTGCCTGGGGTCACATAGCTAGTAAGTGTCTGATACTGGATTTGAACTCAGATTTTCCTGATTCCAGGTCTGCTGCTCTGCCTATTGGGCCACCTAGCTACAGTACAGGAATTCATTAGGAGCCAGTGACAGGACAAAGTCCCCGTCATCCCCTGCTGCACCAAGACAGACATGGATGGTGTTGGGGCAAAGACAGCAATGGTCCTGCTCAGGCCATGTCTGTGAGAAGAGGCTGCCATTTTAGGAAGGATATTGATACCTGGGGGATCATCGCTCTCCCTGGAGGCCAGTGCCTTCCCTCTAGAATGATCTCCCCTTCCTCTTCCCTCTAGAGTGATCTCCCCTTCCCCTTCCCTCTAGAATGATCTCCCCTTCCTCTTCCCTCTAGAGTGATCTCCCCTTCTCCTTCCCTCTAGAATGATCTCCTCTTCTCCTTCCCTCTAGAATGATCTCCCCTTCCCTTTCCCTCTAGAGTGATCTCCCCTTCCCCTTCCCTCTAGAATGATCTCCCCTTCCTCTTCCCTCTAGAGTGATCTCCCCTTCCCCTTCCCTCTAGAGTGATCTCCCCTTCCCCTTCCCTCTAGAATAATCTCCTCTTCCCCTTCCCTCTAGAGTGACCTCCCCTTCCCCTTCCCTCTAGAATGCTCTCCCCTTCCCCTTCCCTCTAGAGTGATCTCCCCTTCCCCTTCCCTCTAGAGTGATCTCCCCTTCCCCTTCCCTCTAGAATGATCTCCCCTTCCCCTTCCCTCTAGAGTGATCTCTCCTTCCCCTTCCCTCCTGAATGATCTCCCCTTCCCCTTCCCTCCTGAATGATCTCCCCTTCCCCTTCCCTCTAGAGTGATCTCCCCTTCCCCTTCCCTCTAGAATGATCTCCCCTTCCCCTTCCCTCTAGAGTGATCTCCCCTTCCCCTTCCCTCTAGAATGATCTCCCCTTCCCCTTCCCTCCTGAATGATCTCCCCTTCCCCTTCCCTCTAGAGTGATCTCCCCTTCCCCTTCCCTCCTGAATGATCTCCCCTTCCCCTTCCCTCTAGAATGATCTCCCCTTCCCCTTCCCTCTAGAATGATCTCCCCTTCCCCTTCCCTCTAGAGTGATCTCCCCTTCCCCTTCCCTCTAGAGTGATCTCCCCTTCCCCTTCCCTCTAGAATGATCTCCCCTTCTCCTTCCCTCTGAATGATCTCCACTTTTCCTGCCTCTTTCTAGTTTGTTTGTTCTGGTTTTGGTTTGTTTGGTGGTTTGCATGCTGTCTGCCCATTAGCCTGGGCCCTGCTTGTGGAGAAGAAATAATTGTTTGCCTTTCTTCGTATTCCCAGTGCTTAGCACAAAGTAGGTATTTAATAAATGTTCACTGACTTAAAATGACTAGAGGAGAACAAGTAGCTTGGAGAGTCCAGTCTCCATGAAAAAAGCAGATGTTATTTAGCCTGGAGAGGACATGGCTTAAGGGGGAGGGGAGCCGAGACCCCTGCTTTTAAGCATGTCGCAGGGCCGACCGATGGAAGAGGGATCTGGTCAGAGCCAGGGTGGTGGGGGGATGGGGAGATGTCAGAACTGCCAACCAATGACAACCTCCTCAAAATGGAGGCAGCTGCCTGGGGAGGCAATAGCCGCAGCAGATTCCCTTGAGAAAAGGGAACTCCCGGATGAGGACATTTCCTCTCCCAATGGAGGGACCCTCTCTGTACCTTAGACTGTACCAGAGCTTGGAGAGTTTAGTGTCAAGTTGGGACTTAAATTCGCTTTCTCTGCCTCCAGGCAGACAGTCACACTGCCACTCATGCATATTTAAGTGTATAAAAACAGGGGGGCGATTTTGGGAAGAAGACACAACCTGGAGGTTGCAGGGAAGGATTTGTGCAGAAGCTCCTGCTCAAGCTGAGCATTAAGGAATCTGTGGAGATTAAGGCGGGGGTATGGAGTGTGTGTGTGTGTGTGGGTATGTATGGGGGGCTATGGTTTACCTACAAATATAAATCCAAAGAAGCAGGTCCAAGCTGAGATGGTCCTTTGTGTTGGGAAAGGGAGTTTGGGAGCTCCAAATCGCAGACCCACTTCTTATTTTCGCTTCTCTACAGCTACATTTGTCTCCCCCAATAGGATATAATGGAAGCTCTGAGGAAGAAAAGGCTTCCTTTCTGTCTCTGTAGCCCCAGCATACAGCAGAGTGCTCAGCACATGGTAGCGTTAATAAATATCTGTTGCTTGAGAGTTGTAGAATTATGTATTTTTCCTACGTTTAAATGCTCATTTTGGGTAGAAAGCTCTTTCTGGGCGGGTGTGTCATGCCACGAGAGCCCATAGGTCCTGTACACCGAAAGGCTATTTTGCTTTGATTGTTTTGCCTTCAGGAAATTAATAATAAATTGTTATAAGGAAATAAAGCAGGGAGAAGGGTTTCATGAGAACACAGTAAGCTCCTAATTAAATTCGACAAGCGTTTAAAGGGCCATAACTAGGAGACAGCATCTGGAGCTTTTCCCCAGGGGCAGGTATTTGGGGTGCCCTGCTTCCTTCCATGAAGGAGAGGGACCTGACTTTCTGAAGACTGAGCTCCACGTAGTCCCTGGAGGTCATGGTAGAAGGCAGATAGTGAAGGAGAGGGGCGGGATCTCAGGTGATAGATGCAGGGAGGATGGAAGGATGGGCCACTGCCTTTCCATATGCTTGTGGTGGTGAGGTAAGGAAGGCCCCAGCAGAGATGAAGGGAGGTGAGAACCCTGGGAAAAAGGAAGAAGGGATGGTTCTCTGCCTTTATCTCCCTAGAAACCCCACCATTATCCCTCCCCACAGTCTCTTCCCTTCTCTCCAATCCTTTCTACGCTGACATCTGAACCATTGCTATATTGTCAATAAACTCCCTTCACCCCCTTTATTTGAAGAAACTGGGGACTCTGGTGGGGGGACATAGCATATGACAGATTTATTTCAAGGTGTTGCTTAGTTGTATTTAAATTAGCATCGTTTTTATTTTTTATTATGGGCAGTTCTCCCAGAGGGACTGGTGAAAGAATAGATTAGGAAATATATATGGTGGAAACATCAAAGATATCAATAAAATTATATTTTATAACACTTACATGCACAAATCCCCTTCAACCGAGATCTCTCCCTCTCACTTTTCTACTACCTTACCAACTTTCTCTTAAAGACACCTGAAGAAAAATATTTTTTTTAAAGAGGAAAGGCCCTATTTGTACAAAACTATTTGTAATAACTTTTTAATGAGAATTGGAACTCTAAGGGATACTCATCAATTGGGGAATGGCTGAATAAGTTGTCACACATAATTATAATGAAATAGTATTGTATTATAAGAAATGATGAGCAGAATGATTTTAGAAAAATCTGGAAAGATTTATATGAACTGATGCATAGTGAAGTGAACAGAACTTGGAGAATGTTTTATGAAAATGTTGTATATAATCACACATGTATAACCTATATATCTGATTTTTACTATCTTGGGGAGGAAGGAGTAGAATTTAAAACTAAAATTCAAAAACTAAAAAAAAAAACCCAAATCAAATGTTAAAAATGGTTTTATCATGTATCTGGGGAAAAATAAAATATATAGTTAAAAGAAAGACACCTGAAGATTTTCCTTGCTCTACCTCTCCAAAATATGCCCTGAGTAGACGTATAAGACCAGGATGGAAAGTTGTCATCTTCTTGCTCTCCGCTGCCATAACTAAGTAGCTATTTTCCATTTGAACTTCATCCCATCATGTCCAGACCCAGTTATCCATAAATTATTTATGATCATTTTCCTTCTTCCCCAACAAACTCCATACATGGCTCACTGACCTCTCTGCATAAACTCCTACCCTCTTCAGACATTCTGCTTCTGAATTCTAGTTCTTAGGGAGGTAAATGGCACAATGAATAGACAATTGGATCTCAAGGCAGGAAGGCTCAGTTCAAATCCAGCCACAGATGCTTACTAATTGTGTGACACTGGGAAAGTTACCTAAAAATTTTATCCTCCTTTTCTCACTTGTAAAATGGGGATAATAGTAACAACTACTTCCCGGGGGTTTTGTGAGGATCAAATGAGATAATATTTGGTTGCTTAGCTGAAGTAAAAAAAAAAAGCTTCTACCCCAAGGAGTAACATTAAATTGATCCCTGCCCAGAGAGAACTCAAAAAAGAATTTAAAAATCAAATGAGAAACATTGAGGAAAAACTTTAAAAAACTTAAAAGCCATCTAAGAAAAACAAGAAAAGTATGAAAAAAAAGTTAACCAAGGGCAGCTGGGTGGCATAGCAGATAGAGTACCAGCCTTGAAGTCAGGAGGACTTGAGTTCAAATTTGATCTCAGACACTTAACACTTCCTAGCTGTGTGACCCTGGACAAGTCACTTAACCCAATTGCCTCAAAAAAATAAAAAGTTAACCAACTAGAAAAGGAGTTTCAAGGATGACAATAGCTCTTTGAAAATTAGAATTGGGCAAGGGAAGGCCAGTGAAGATATGAGAGACCAAGAAATAGCAAAATAGATTCTAAAGAATAAAAAAAATTGAACAGAATGTGAAACATCTTATTAAAAAAACAACAGATCTGGAGAGCAAATCAAGAAGAGAAAATATAAGAATAATTGGACTGCCTGAAAGTTATGACCAAAAATAAAAAGAACCTTGACACAATAATGCAAGAAACAATCCAAGAAAATTCTCCTGGAATGATAGAACATGAGAAGAAAGTAGAAATGGAAAAAAAAAATACACCAGTCACTACCTCAATGAAATCCTTTGTGGAAAACACATAGAAATATTATTGCCAAATTTGAAACTCTCAGATCAAAGAGAAAATTTTGTAAGAAATGAGAAAAAAATTCAAATATGCTGGAACTACAATTAGAATTGTATAGGACTAGGCAGCCACAATAAAAGGCCTCACGTTCTGGAATCATATCTACCAGTAATCAAAAGAAGTAGGCTTGTGGCTAAAAATATCATACCTAACAAAATTACCTATAATATTGAAGGAGAAAAAAAATGGACATTCAATGAATTTATAGATTTCCAAGACTTTCTATCAACCCTTTTCTAAGTGAGGAGACATCCAACAAGTCCCTAATAAAATGAATAACAGTGAATTAAGGGCTTAAGGAGAGAGAAAAGAGACTCTTAAAGGGAGAAAAATGAAATAATATAATATGGGCGCATGGCATAAAAGTGTATCTAAGATCTGCTTTTGTATAGTTGGGATGACAAATGCTACCTTGCAGTCAGAAAGAAGTCCATCAATTGTCATAAAGAACCCATCTGAATGTCACAAAAGTTCTCAACTGGAAAGAGAAAGGACAGAGGCGAGAATACATTATGTTGGACATCACAATAAATATATCACCACATATATCCAATAAAATGAGCATATCTTTCTAGTATGGAAAGTTCAGCAACAGAATTCTGAGCATCCCTATGAGTTACTGGGAGAAACTTTGATATTCAGATCAACCAATCAATCACAAACAAGTATCTTCCTAAGGCTTTAAAATAATTATACTAAGTTTTTATTTAATGACTTGACAATTGGTGGTGGGCAGGAAGACTGATATTTCCTTCTTGTTTCATTTTTCGAGAGTCATATATCATGACAGAGCTACTCTTAGACTAAGGATTTCTTTAGGGGAAGGGACGCACTTTTTTTTAGCACCTATTACTCTCTCCATCCCGCCTTTAAAAATCTTCATCCTGTTTTTTTCTCTAATATCTCATGCTCTTTCTTGAGACATTATACTATTTTCTTGAATTGGATTCACATTATGTGATCTAACCCAAACCTGAACAAAAACGATTCATTAGTCAAATAAGTTGTTAGTGAGCCATTTTAATCATGTCTGATTCTTCATGATCTCATTTGTGGCTTTCATGACAAACATACTGAAGTAGTTGAGTGTTTCCTTCTCCAGCTTATTTTACAGATGAGGAAACTGAAACTGAGGCAAACAGAGTTAAGTGACTTGCTCAGAGTCACACAGCTAGTAAAGGTGTGAAACTGAATTTGAACTCAGGAAGATAAGTCTTCTTGAATCGAAGCCTACAGTGTATTCATTGTGCCACCTAGCTGGTATGAGATTTTAAAAGCAATGAACATGATTTCAGCCACAGGGAACTTTATATTATGGAAAAAGGCAAAAATCTTAAAACCTTTTTTTTAAAAGACTGTAATGCAGAGACTAGAATGTGTATATGTGAATTGATTTAGTTGAATTCTATAAACTGTGATATATTACTGTTTTTGTCTTTAGTACCATTTTTATCAGTTTTCTAAATTTGATATTTAAACAAATTAGTTTTTGTTTATCTTATTTAAAAACATTTGATAAAGAGTTTTTATGGGTCAAATATTAAATTAGAGGAAGAATAAATTTATATTAAAGATAATAACAACAGTAATCCAATAGATATAGTTTATGCAATGAGAATAAAGCAATTCCCAGAGGCAAAATTTTATTCTTAAATCTTTACTTAAAGAGAAAACTGAATTGAATATGCTGTTTAAAACACAGATAGCCAAGAAATTAATAAAACCAATAGAAATCCAAAGGGAAATTTAAAATGATTAAATGAAAATAAATAAAAGTAAAATGAAAAGGACAAATTAATAAAGCAGAAGGCTTTAAAGACAAATAAAACTGAAAAAAACTCTTAGACAAATGTAATTTTAAAAAAGGCAGCCAAATTATCTAAAAGAGAAGAGTGTTAGAGTTGGGAGGCAATGACAATTTTAAATGAAACAGATATTTTCAGAGATTATTATATGTTATATGCCCCAAAATTGAAAATTTAAATGAAATTGATAAATACAAAATATACATTACCCAAATCAAAAAAGGAAATCAGATTACCAAAGCAAACAAATCTCAAAAAAAAATGCAGTGCAAAGGGAAAAAAAGTTGAAATGGAAATAAGATTTTAAATCCCAGCTCTGCTACTAAGTGACTATTAAGAGCTTTGATTTCTTCTTCTGTACATTCGTATCCTTTGATCATTTATCAGTTGGGAAATAACTTTTATTTTTACAAATTTGGCTCAGTTCCCTATATATTTGAGAAATGAGGCTTTTATCAGAAAAACTTGCTGTAAATCCCACCCCTCCATCCCCGGAATTTTCTCTTTTCTGTCTAATTTTAGCTATATTGGTTTTTGTTTGTGCAAAACCAAAGTTCTTTTGAACTTTAAATCCTATAACCAGATGATAAACAAGCTACAATGGGAAAAAACACATATCTATTCATCGTGAGCAAAAGAATTCACAAGCAAACAAAAATAAATCTTTAAAGAATTGGCAATACCTATGATACACAAGCTATTTTCAACATAAGATATCACATTTGCTTTTTAATGAAACATACACACATACATATATATGTGATTTTTATGCTTAAATAAGATTATGCTAATAAAAAGTAGAACAATATCACTCATGAATATTTTTCCTTTTAAAATAATTTTATTAGTATATTTTGTATTTAAATCACAGAATTTTCTCCCAGTATCCTCTCCTTCCCTCTTTCCATAGAGATATTCCATATAAAGAAATGGAAGAAGAGGAAAAAAATCAGCAAATGTGTTAATATGTTATAAAAATCTGAAAAAATGTGCAGTGTTTTATACTATAAACCTCCATCCCTGAATCTGTCTTAAAGGAGTAAGGAAGTTGTATTGCCTCATAACACTTGTGTGTGTATATGTATATGTGTTTGTGTGTGAGAGAGAGAGAGACATAGAGGGAGAGAAAGAGAGAGATGAGATAGACAGAGACAGAGACAGAAAAAAAGAGAGGAAGCAAAATCAATCTATTTTCTCTTGCTTCATTTTATTGTTAAATAATTGGGTTGATTGGGACAGCTAGGTGCTGCAGTGGATAGAGCACTAGCTCTGAAGTCAAGAGGACCTGAGTTCAAATCTGGTCTCAGACATTTAACACTTCCTAGCTATATGATCCTGGGTAAGTCACTTAGCTCCCTTCCAAAAAAAAAAAAAAAAAAAAAGGCACTTGATCTAGTTGAACTCATAAATTGCCTGTAATCCAATCTTCCATTTTCTTCTCATTTTTAATGGAATGCTTATGTTGCCACATATTTTTGAGTGTTCTGTAGTAGTTCACTAATGGTTCCTGATAAATACTATTAATCCCCAACTTTTGTGAAGATAATGATCCTAGTAATTGGTAAGAAAGTAAAAAAAAAATAAGAATGGTTGATCCATTAAACTATGGGAAATAAGAGATTAACCACCAAAAACTGTAATCTTTTTCCAGAGACTCCTACAACACATTGTTTTGCATGTATATTTTTATAACAAAACATTAGTTTTGATCATATGAATTTTTCCTAAAGTAATAAGTATGAAATAATTCATAAATTGTGGTACACAAAGTAAAATTGGTAACATGAAAAACATTTTTTTCTTGCTACTAAATATGTTACAATTGAGCAGGGAGCTCTTTACTCTCCAAGGGTAGGGTAAACAAGACTATTGATGCACTTAGTTAGATAAGAGGAGCTCCACAAATTTACTCTCATCATACATCTCATATTTTCTCTTCTACTGTGCATTGTTAAAAATTTGTACAGTTGTCAATGTGAAAATGAAAAAAACAAGTTACTAACAAAATCATGGAATGCTTGAAGTTGATATTAAACATAAGAATGTTGAGTTTTAGCTGTAAATAGATCTGAAAATACATAATTAGTAAATTTAATTTATACCAGTAATGCCAGGAGAGTTCAACACTAACAAAACCATTCATATAATAAATATGAATAGATTAATACGAGAAAATTATTAAGCATATTAATAAAATGATAAAGCTACTAGATGCAGGAAAACATTTGATAATAGTATTACAAAAATCATTTCTCTTAAAAAAGATTAAAATATTCAATTTGATTTTATAGCCTATAGTTAAAAGGGATTTTTAAAGTTACCTAGTCTCCAACTTCTTAAGGTTTGGTTCATGACCCTTTTTGGGATCTTATAACTGAATGTGAAGATCACAAAATTATGATTTATTATCAGTAAATGTTTGATTTATAAACCTATTTCATATTGGTATATATCAAGGTCATGTAAAAATTTATTGGGTGAAAAGAAGTCACAAATGGAAAAAGTTTAAGAAACATTGATTTAGTCCAATCCCATCATTTTTAAAAGGAGGGAACTGAAGATGAGAAAAGAGGAGGGATTTGGTGAGAGTAAGGGAGTTAGTAAAAAAACAAAAATAGAATTTCAAACCAAAATCCATTATCTTCAAATCCAAAGCTCTGTTAGTTATACCATCATGCCTTGTGACAAAATTGTTGTTATCATGATAAAAACATTTTTACATGAATTCCAGAGCTAGGATTATTTATCCTGGAGAAATATTTGAAGCTTTACCACAGAGAACAAGGTAAAAGGGAAAAGCTGATTTTTTAGCATCATTACTGCTTATAGTTCTGCAGATGTAACATCAATGAGAAGAAATTAAGTGAAAGAATATACAATAGCAAACAAAATATTAAAATATCTCTCTTTTTGGATTGGACATTTTAATTAGAAATCTGAAGAGAATCCAAATGAAAAAATGGAAACAATAGCTTTAGCAAAATACTCCAATATATCTCCCCATCCCAAATCATCTATTTGAATGGAGATCACTTTGAAAAGTAGAAAGAAGGATAAATACTACTTAAAATAATATTGCATTAAAATGCATTAAATATTGAGAATTATCCTCTCAAGATACACAGTGATCTTTTATAAACACAGCTACAGAACAATGTTTATAAAACAAAAGAGAGAACTAAATATTCAGTGATATTAAGGTAACCATATTGATCCCTTGATTTAATTCTATGCCAATCAATATATGATTAGTTATCAAAACTAGATAAAAGGACACCAAAATTCATAGGTAATATCAAGATATCAAAATATCAAAAGAACAACAGAGAAAAATAAGAAAGTGGCACATACCCTGCTTGATTTAAAATGACAATTTTAAATGAACAAAAAGATAAATAATAAAAAAAAATCTTTGAAACTAGAATAGAAATTAAAAGCAAATAAGTGGAATAAATTAAAAAGGAAGATTTAAAATGAGATACATACAGTAGTCTGGCATTTGGCAAACTAAAGAACAGTTTCTGGGGGAGTAATGTGTTATTTAACAAAAATTTCTGGGAAACTGAGTGGAAATTATGTGGAAAATGGTATCCTACACCATTCAGTCTGACAAATTTGAAATGGACCAATGATCTAAATGGGAAAAAAATGCCATTAAAAATGAGAAAAAAATGGAAGATTGACTTACAGGAAATTTATGAGTTCAACTAGGCCAATCCAATTATTTAACAATAAAATGAAGTAATAATACTAGAATAAGAAAAATAGATCTCTCTTTCCTTCTCTCTCTCTCTCTCTCTCTCTCTCTCTCTCTCTCTCTCTCTCTCTTCTCTATCTCTTTCTTTCTTCCTCACTCTCTCTCTGTCTCTCTGTAAATCTTTATAATAGATGTTTCTGATAAAAGATTGACACTAATTCATTGAGGAAATGGTAGAAATTTGAGTAATCAACAATCTCTAACATATAAATTGTCAAATGATATAAATAAACTTTCTCAAAAGAAATAATACAAGATATCAGAATTTTTTAAAAAAACTTATTAAAAAATTCAAATAAAATATTTTATATACTTCAGATTAGGAAAAATAATATGATAAGATTTACTATTGGCACAATTGTTTTATATAAAACTGGCACACTAACCAACTGCTGGTGGACTTGTGAATTTGGATCACTGTGTGGAATTATACAATAAAAACTATAAAAATATTCGTACTCTGTGACCCTATGACTATGCTCATGTTCTAAGAACATTGTTGGCAGAAAAAAAAGTCTAACTTTACACAAATATTCCTAATAGTACTATTTTTGATAATAAAGAACAGGAAGCAAAATATATGCCCAGTGATTGAGATATAATTGAATAAATGACATTGTATGAATGTAATGAAGTGTTATTGTGACACAAATAATGCCAAATGTGAAAAAAAATAAAACAATAAGAGAGAAAGAAAAATGAAACTCTACAGAGGGAAAAAAGGAAAGCCAAAAGAACAATATATCCCTGGACTACAGCCAGATTTTTTAAAAAAGTCAACAGTAAATAATCACAAAATACATGTCAAATACAGAAGGCTTTATTAAAGTCAAAACATAAGGCTCACAGGGGTGTGTGTGTGTGTGTGTGTGTGTGTGTGTGTGTGTGTGTGTGTGTGAGAGAGAGAGAGAGAGAGAGAGAGAGAAAGAGAGAGAGAGAGAGAGAAAATCAATAAACAAATACCAGAAAGCACATGACCCAGACTACAACTATTTACAATCACTCCTTGGTATCATGTTTCATTCCTAAGATCATACATCTTGAGCTAAAAAGGACTTTAAAGACCCTTGGGTCTAACCTGCTCATTTTACAAAAGGCAGCACAGGCACAATTGACAAAGCCAAGATTTGAACCTGACTCCAAGTCAGTGCTCCCAACACCATTCCCTTATTTATCCATCCATCCATCATTCATTCATTTATCTATTCATTAAGCATTTGCTTATTCATCTATTTATTTACTTATGAATTGTCCTTGTTTTCCTTTCTTGGAGTTTGAGATAGCATGCTGTGTTATACACATATATACACGTATATACAAATTTTATAATTTAATGTTGGGAAATTTGTTTAAAAAAAAAAAAACTAAAATGGATCTTGAGACTCTGGTGGCCTTGATGGATCAGAGAAGAACTGGGTTCTGGCTCTTACTAGGCGTGGGATCCTGACCTCTTTGAGCCTCATCTGTAAAATGAGAATAGTTCTAGCCTCAAAGGTTTGCTATGAAAGTCAGAGATGTTGCGTGTTTTTCATATTGAAAATGCTAAGTAAATATCAGAACCTCTAAGTGAGAGGAATGATGATGATGATGACTATAATGAGAATAATTAAACATGTTGGTTGGAAGAATTTAAAACAAAATATATTATTATTAAAAATCAAATTAAATTTGATAACAATATCGCCAGCCAAAGCAAAGGGCAAGCAGTGGCCCATTTCCATGGGTTATTCCAGTCTCCTGCACTCCTGGGGTACACTAATCCTACAAATTCGGCTGAACTCTTGTCCCCGCCATTGCCCGGATTGTAAAAAGGTGCGACAGGAAATGATTCTTACCAAAAAAAAAAAAAAAGTCTCTCATAACTTGACACGATACCAAATTGTCTGGGTCCAAATAATAAAACACAAGCCCAAGCCAAACGAGAGGCTAGAAATGTTATCCAAGCCAAAGAAATAAAAGAGGAAATGGTGCTTTATTTGAGGGAGGTAATGGGGGGGAGGGGGGGTCAGAGGGACCAGATGTTCATTTTTCAACATTGATTTTTCTGGGCCCAAAGAGCATATTGCTGACCCAGGCATGATAAAATGTACGAGGCTTTCCAGAAAGGCCTAGTCAGCTGCCCTGCTCTGGGAGAAAACAACAATTTGGAAATAACAGGAGTGGGGTTGTCAATATCATTTTCTCCTTCTAGAATCCCAAGAAACTGGGTTATAATTCAGAATGAAAACGGGATGTTTCCATCAGACAGGGTTTCCTTGAAACGGATTTTAAATATTGGGGAGATCCCGATTTCACCAGATCATCCAAGAAAAATGTGGTCATTTTATATTTGATTGCCCCCAAATGAATGCGATTCAATGACCTTCCTGATTTTTATCAGGGTCAATAACTGTTTAGAAGAAATAAAAATGTCCCGTTTCCTCCTGATGATCTCGACTTATGGTTCTGAAAACAAAACATGGTGAAGATTATTTTGGTGACCAGTTTTTCGCAAGTGCTTCTTGATGTGTTCTTTCAAATAAAACGATCTGACTAATGGTTCTGAGGGAAAATGTACCCCTCCTGTCTCTGAAGTCTCCGGAGAACCTCGCAGCCTGGCGGTACCTTTGTAAGGGTGGGCTTTCGGGGCAGGTCCTGGCATCCTGGACACCGGGGACTCGAAGGGAAGGGGTTTGCCTCAGAGCCCAACCTCGGCCTAAGCCCTGGGAGCTTGGAATCTGTTCATCTCCGGAGGGTTGACCACAGTCCTGTACGCAATCCAAAAGCCTTTTGTGGTTTCTACACCCCAAGAAGGATTTTCTATCCAAGTCATATTTGGATAAGGCAAGGGATAACAAAACGTCCTATATTTCCAAGAAACCAGATTTTGTTTTAGCAGCGAGGGTGCATTTTCTCTTCCTTAGTATTTATGGGGCAGCCTATACTAGGGGCTTGTTTGAGGGTCCTCCTACAGGAAGGGTAATTTATTGCCTTGAACGAAGCTAAACAGCTGAGATTATAATTTTCATGGGAGGTCTTTCCAATCAAAAAATAACATGACCATTGGGGCATCACATCCTGAATAAATATCTTGTCCTTTTTTGTTAAAATATGCCATTTTTCTAACCCAAGGGTGCAGGGAGAAGGATTCTCTTCAGCCTAGGCTAGTGAGTTGTTGGGGTTGGCCCTGTGATAGAGAATAGCTCAATGAGCTTTGGTCTGCTTTCAATAGAGGCTATCAGATTTGGCATTTCATTGTCCTTTATTATATTTTTTGCATATTGTGGAATGGCCCTTGGAGTTTGGGATAATCAATAAATGAATTATTCAATCAATTAATTAGATATTTATAAAGTATCTGCTAAAAAAACCAAACCAAAACAAAACAACCTGAGTTCTCATAGCTAGTATGATTAGTGACCAAACCCTGATGTTTCTGGGAGAAAAAGGAGTATTTAAATAGAGATATAGCCAGGGGAGGGTGGAAAAGTCTTTAGTTTCTGATACCTAGATTAATGGGTTTCATTCTGGTGAAAACTCATATCCCAGTTCCTTTCCTTGAAATCTTCCAATCAATCAGTGAATGGACAAGCATTTCTTACATACCTTTCATGTGCCAAATCTCCACCAAAAGTACCCTGAGGGGATGGGAAGATTCCTCCCCTTGGGTGATCAGACCCCTTGCAGACTCTTCTCTATGTTGTAGCTGCTATCCCGCCCTCCCCCTACTCTAATTGTCTTCTGGCTCAGCCCTTCCCTTCTCAATGAACTGTTTTAAACTGAGGTGAGAAAAAAAAAAGACTTTCTAGTTATGGGTTGGCATTTAAAATAATCTTCCCAGATCCCTTGGAGACTGAAAGCTACACAATGGAGGTCAGTGTTCAAAGGCAGCTCCCACAAAGGAAGAATCAAATTGAGAGTCAGTTTAGTTTGAGAAATCATTTCTTACCCTCAGGCTATGTTTTGCTGATGCCCCAAAACTGAGAAATTAGCCCAGTCAGTAAGAGCTGCATCCTTAAAATAAAGAACCCCTTGGAGTTCTAAAGCTATCTGCTTGTCTTCAGCCCAACTGGTTGCAAAGGGAAAGGCTCAAGCAAGGCCTTTGTTTGGGATCTTCCCAAAGCCAGAGAACTCCTTGGACTTTCTCATTGCCTGGGATTTATTTAGCGGGGAAGGACAAAGCCTTACAAGCATCCAGACAGGGAAAAGGACCCACACGTGCAAAATTGTTTGTAGCAGCTCTTTTTGTGGTAGTAAAAAATTGGAAAATGAGTAGATGCTCGACAATAGGGGGATGGCTGAACAAGTTGTGGTACATGAAAGTAATGGAATATTATTGTTCTATAAAAATGATGAACAGGCTGATTTTAGAAAGGCCTGCAGAGATTTGCACGAACTGATGCTGAGCAAAACAAGCAAAACTAGGGATACATTATACACAGTAGCAGCAAGATTGTACAATGATCAACTGTGAAAGACTTGGTTCTTCTAAATGGTTCAGTGATCCAAGGCAATCCCAATATAGTTTGGATAGAAAGAACTATCTGCATCCAGAAAAAAACTATGGCGATTGAATGTAAATCAATACATCCTATGTTCATTTCTTTTTTTCTGTTCTTTTTTCCTCTCCCATGGTTTTCTCCTTTTGTTCTGATTTTTTTCTCCCAATGATTCATAGAGAAATGTGTATTAAAAATAAGTAAATAAATTAAAAAAAAAAAAAAAACAAAAGCACCCAGACTAGTGGTTTTAAATCTGAAAAAGAAATTGATTTGGTTTTCCAGAATCCCTTTTAATAATTAGACATACTCCATAATTTTAGGCTTTATCCATGTTCTATTTTAAGTGTAAAGAAGTGTGACTGGTTGGTGCATATAGGAAGTTCAGAATTAGATGTAGAAGTGAGGGAAAGGATAAATATTTCCATTGAATTCTGGGTGTTCCACATACCTGTGTCTCTTCACGGAGTCCAATGGGATGCATCAAAACAGCCTCGTTTAAAAGTTCAGCAAATGAGACCTTATCCCATCTTAGAGAGAGGGGGTGCTTCCTCCCTTCAAAATGGTAGTTCTCCAATATGTTCTCCCTGCAGTGCCCAGAAGTGGGAGGTAATTTTTTATCATATGATTGTGGCAGGCTTGGGCAGACTGTTAGAAATGTTAGGAATTGTCTGTACTGGGGGCTCTGAGCTATTGTGATTGTGCTCAAATTTTTGTCTGATACGAATTCCATAAAGCAGTAGAAGAAAGGATATATATCTGAGGAGGCAATTGTTCTGTCCTCAGGCCAAAAAAACTGAATTGTTGGTATAGGGTATGGCTAATTAACTTCCCAGTGCCAGGAAACTTTATCAAGCTGACGGCATATCTGCCTGAATCAGCTTATTAACCCTAGCTCTGAGCCAACATTTACGTAGCTTACATTTTCGGGAACCTACTAACAGTTCCCTGAGCCTAGTTATCCTAATAACCCTCATTTATCCTAACTTGATATCCTTTCCATAATTTCCTTCCAATTCCTATTTACTCCTAATAAGAATGAGAAATAATTAGCACAAATAAAAGTATCCATGAAGAGCTTTCCAAACCACTCTCTTGTGAAGATTATTAGTAAAAATTATTATGTCTTTTAGATATTTATACATTAGAAGAGGCCAGAAATGCTAAACTCCCTGCAATAGCACGTTCTTTTCATGGGACTTTCCAAAGTAGCACGGCAAAATCCAAATGCACTAATAAATAATGGAATGATGGGCATTCCTTATTCACGGAACCTAACTGAATCTCTCTCCATTGCAGAGCTTTCTATTGACTACGGAAATCGTAATCTTCCATGGAAACCAGTCAGGTGAAGGAGCATATTAGAAACAATAATTTTGATCCTAAAAGGACTTAAAAAAACAAACCACCTTGCTTTGCTTATCAAGCCTTCTATGCTTGCTAACCCCCTCTTGCCAAAGCTTCCAGATCTTTTTTTCTGAGTAGACTTGATCACTAGTTCTCAAAATGTGCTCCTGGATGAAACTTGACAGATTCTATCTAGGTTTGTGAACATTTATTTAATGGTGATTTGTATATAAAAATAAAATACCAATAAATAAATTGTCATAGAGGAATATACATGAAGATGAGAGTATGCAAACAGGATCATCCCATCGGATCCTTCACTTCTTCACTTTTAAAATCAATTTTAAAAAATTATCACCTTCATAACGACCACCAAAAATGAATGCCTAAATAGATACTTTTAAAAGTCATAATCAAAATACCAAGTTATCTATAATTGGATAAATAAAAATAATAATGTTTTCTGTTTTCTCTTGTGGCCTCTTCTATAACTTATTTTCTGTATGTGTTTTAAAAAATATTGTGTTGCTATTATCTTTATTATTACTAATTACTATTACTTGCAGCCGGGGGCAATAGAGGGTCAAGCTGCTGAGTTAGGATGACCTTAGTTCTATGTTCACCTCATACAGGGTCTAGAAGTAAAAAGGGCCTCAGAAGTATCTAGTCCAACTTATAGATAAAGACTCTGAGGTCTAGAGAGATTATATAATTCTTTCCATGTCACACAGATAATAAATATCAAAGAAGGAATTGGAATCCAGATCTTCTAATACCAGACCTAAGGCTCTTTCCAGTGAATCACCCTAATGTTTATTAGCTGAATGATGCTGAGCAACCTACGCAATCTCTCTGAACCTCTGTTTTGTAATCTGTAAAATGGAGGCAATACTACTTTCTTCTAGAAATAGTGATCTTGGGCAAGTCACCTAACTCCCTTGTGCCTTAAACAACTCCCTAAGGCCATATTTCCTAAGTCTTTGACTCTTCCTTGGTAAAGGGAGTTCCCATACTGGGTGTTCCCTAACCTGATAAAATCATATTCATGTATTATTATTATTTTTAATTGGAATAAGTGTTCTGACTCAGTTCTTTTCATTCAGCATCACTTCATATATTTTTAAGGTGTCATGAGCTTTCCTATTTATCACTTCTTATGGTGAGCCGATAGGCTGTCACATTCACATATCACTATTTATTCAGCTATCACATGCCAACGATTGGGCTTTTTTTTTAGCCTTATCTGTTATGGACAAAATGACTATGAGTAATTTTGCACAAATAGATCTTTATTTCACTTTCTTTCAGCCTTGTAAAAGCAACAACCTGGATTTGAAAATAGGAGCTGAGACCAGGAGTTCAGCCATAGGGATGCTTATTCCCATTGGAGTTCTGGAAAAGTGCAAATCAGGGGTGAAGTTATGCAAGGAGGATGGGCAACTAAAGTGACAGTCTTTAAAATGCCATCATGTGACCTTTTGGTGTGCAGAATCCCTGTGCAGTTTTAGGTGGTCCATTAATGAGGTCATCTCAGGGGAGAGAGCAAAAGAATGTCTGTTAATCCATCATGAACCCAAGACATCAAACGTTAACCCTGGGAAATTTCCCAGGGAAATTCCTTCCTGTCCTGTTTAAATTTTATTCTGATCAGTGCTTGCAAAACACTTCTAGTCCCAGTTGATGTGTTAATTGCAAACCTTGTCCTATGGATAGAATTAATTAAGAGACAATTTACTTGTAATAGCTATTTAATGGAGCAGTACCATTTCCTCAAACAGACAAGATCAATAAAAGGAGTTATCACGGATTTCCTGATGACTTTCTTGTGGAGGCAGTCTTGGGAATCATAAATTACAGACTGGTTATCTTATATTGTCCCATGTACACACGTCCTCCACTACTACCAAGGTCAATTCATTCCAAAGGAGAACTCTAGACACTAGAAGTGGGAGGTTCATGACATTAGAGGAAAGGCTGATTAAAATATGTCTTTGGTGCTTTTGAAAAATATTTCTTCTTGTAATTTTATGTATACATATTCAAAATATAAACGAACAATACATGATTTATATGTGGGAAGAGCAATAGCAATTGGAGAATAAAAAAGGCTTCATGAAGAAGGTGGTTTTCTTGAGGAAAATAGGGATTCTAAGAGGCAGGAATCTAACATTTCTTTAAGAATGAGGAGATCACCCTAAGTCTCTGAGGGTAATCCCTCAGAATACTTGGTTTAGTGGGAATCTAGTCAACTGAAAAAGTTTTAAGTATAGGTAGGAAGGGCTGATCATTGACTGTTCAAGGACTCATCTCGCTAAGAAAGTATTATTCCCTGAAAGATGGCCACTAGATGATGAATTTTGAGGATTTGGTAACTTGGGGTAAAGTACTGATTTCCTCACCTAATTTATGACTCAGATTAAACACATTTCTTTCCAAGGTCTATCCCCTCCCAAAGCAGTCTTCATACATTGACATTTCCTGGAGCATCTCACAAATGGTAGAACTAACAGATGTTAGGAAACCCTTTCAATGTTCATAACGACATGAGTATGGAAGGTAAAAGAGATACAAAAAGAGCTGTGCCTGGAGATAGGAAGACCTGAGCTAAAACCCAGCTTCTAATAGTTATTATCTGTGGGACTTTCAGTGAATAACTTAGTCTCTTTTTCTTTGTAAAGAGACTCCTCCTAGGGTTGTTGTGAGGATATGATGAAATAACATATGAAAAGCCCTCAGCACATTGTTTTGCACTAACTAACATTTAACAAATGCTTCTTTTTTTTCCTTCCTTAAATATCTTCCTTCCACTTCTTTTTCTAAACATCTTATTCTAATGTATAGAAACAGTATTTCTGGGTCGACTTGAAGACCAGGCCCTCAGGATTACCTTGACCAATTCTACTCCAATGATGCTCAAGGGATACCTGTAGAAACCTTGCTTAGACTGGTTTTTGTTGAAAAGTGATAGGATAAGGGTAGCTAGGTGGTGCAATGGAGGAAGCACTGGCCCTGGAGTCAGGAGAACCTGAATTCAAATCTGGTCTCAGACACTTAATACCAGGTGTATGACCCTGACAAGTCATTTGACCCAGATTGCCTCACAAGGAAAAAAAGAAAAGTGATAGGATACAAAGAAGAAATCTAGATAAAGAAATAAATCCTCCAGCCCACAACTAGATGAATCATATTTCGGAGGAAAGCAGTGTGGTTTGCTTCGAAGACCTGGCAATGGGAAGAAAAAATGGAATTTAAATGCCACAAAACCAGTGTTTTGACATTTTTTTCCAAGAATTTCATTTTTAGAATGACTTACTTTTAGGAGTCAAGATGGCAGAGCAAGCAGTAAATCACTGTACCTCTCCCATATTCACTTCCAAATAACCATAAAATATCACCCCCAAACATATCCTAGAATAGTAAAATGAGCAAAAAAATGGGATGAAACAATTTTTGAACCTAAGTTACTCGGAAGAGTGGCAAAAATGTTCTATCTCGCTTGGGCAAAAGAGGACAGAAGCATCCCAGAAAACCAGCAGCAAGCTCCACCTCAGCAAACCAGCTCTAAAACCACATGCATAGCCAAGGGAAAGATCAGATTCTAGCTCTGAGAACCACCACATGTTTCAGCATAACCCCAGGCAAACAGATAACTTTCAGGGGCCAGACCTTCACATGCGCAGAAACACCCCATCAACCTCCACACACATCAGATCCCAGCACTAGGACCCCAGCTCAGTATTACAACAGACATCTATGGCCTTGAGCATTGCCAACTACCCCTCACCCCATCCCTTTAACACCACACCTGATATGGGGGAATCTCCCTGGGCTTCAGGACAGCATCAGTACAGCACCAGATAAACAGTCAGAACTTGTAGATCCTGGCACAAGAAGCCCCTTCCATACAAGGAGCAGAGCTCAAATTTAAAAGAAAGGAAAAATGCCCAAAATGATGATCAAAAGCCAACAAAAATGAATCTGACCATGGAACGTTATTATATTGACAGGGAAGATTAAGACACAAACTCGGAAGATGTCAACTGTGTCAAGATACCTATGGGCAAAACCTCAAAGAAAAATAGGAAATGTTCAAAAGCCCAGGATGAATTCATGGTAGAACTCAAAAAAGAGCTTAAAAATCATATAAGAGAAGTAGTAGAAAAATTGGGAAAAGAAATGAGTGATGTAAGAGAAATATGAAAAAAGGGTGAATGACTTAGAAGAGTGTTTAAAAAGTAGAAAAGGACAAATGGAAAACAAGATACAAAAATACACTAAAAAAGAACTCTTTAAAGTACAATTGATCAAATATAAAAGAAAGTACAAAAACTACCCAAGGAAAACAACTACTTAAAAGTTAGAATTTGGCAAGTGGAAACTAATGACTATGAGACATCAAGGATCAATCAAACAGATTTTAAAAGGATGAAAAAATAGAAGACAATGTAAAATACCTCATTGGAAAAACAATTGACTTGAAATATATATCCAGAAGAGACAATGTCAGAATTATTATATTACTTGAAAGGTAGTACATAATTAAAAGGAGGACCTGGACAGCATCTTTCAGGAAATTATCAATGAAAACTGTCCTGATATCTTAGAACCAGAGGGTAAAATAGACATTGAAAGAAACTATTGAACACTTCAGGAAAGAGATCCCAAAATAAAACCTACAAGGAAACATTATAGCTAAATTACAGAACTATCCGGTCAAGGGAAAAAATATTGCAAGTGGCCAGAAAAAAAAATTCAAATACCAGAAAGCTACAATCAGAATTGCACAGAATTTAGCAACTCAATATTAAAGGACGGAAGGACATGGAACATGACGTTCCATAAGGCAAAAGAGTTATGACTACTACCAAGAATCATTTACTCAGCAAAATTAAGCATAATATAACAAGAGAATAAAAATCATTCAATGAAATGGAAGGATTTCAAAATTTTATAAGCAGATGGCCAGAATTAAAACAAAAATTTGATCTCTAATATCAAGTCTCAAGAGAAACCTAAAAATAAATAGAAAGGGGAAAGAACACAAAAGGGTTTCGATAGAGCTAAGCTGTTACATCCCTACATGGGAAGATGATACTTGTAATTCTTAAAAATTGTACCAATTACAGTAGAGAGGATGGGTGGGTGATGGGCATCACTTGAACCTTACTCTCATCAATCCTGGCTCAAAGAGGGAATAATATCCACAAGCAGTTCAATATAGAAATCTATCTTGCCCAACAGGAAAATAAGATGGGGTAGAGATTAAGTAAAGTGGGGAGGGATTGACAGAAGGGAAGATAGATTAGGGGAGGAAGTAGACAGAAGCAAAACACTGGTGAGGAGAGAAAGGGTGAAAGGAAAGAAGAATAAACAGGAAAAATAGGATTGAGGAAAATACACAATTAGTAATAATAACTATGAATGTGAATAGGATGAACTCTCCCATAAAAGAAAAGCAGATAGCAGAATGAATCAAAAACCAGAATATGTTGTTTACAAGAAATATACTGCAAGCAGAGTAACGATGCAGAGTAAAGGTTAGGGGCCAGAGCAGAATCTATTATGCTTTAGGTGAAGTTTAAAAAAACCAATAAGGGTAACAATCTTGATCTCAGGCAAAGTAAAAGCAAAAATAAACCCTATTGAAAGAAAAAAGGGAGGAGACTACATTTTGCTAAAAAAAACCCAGACAATGAAGCAATATCAATATTAAACATAACAAATGATATAAAATCCAAATTTTTAAAGCAGAATTTAAGAGTTACAAGAAGAAATATATAACAAAACTATATTAATGGATGACCTCAATGATACTCTCTAAAAACTTGATAAATTGAACCAAAAAAAGAAACAAAATAGGGAAGTGGTAGAATATTAGAATATATGATAGGCCTTTGGATAAAACTGAATGAGAATAGAAAGGAATATACTTTTTTCTACGTAGCACATGTATACCAAAAATTGACATGTATTTAGGGCATAAAACCTCAAAATCAAATGTGGAAGGACAGAAATATTAAATATATTTTTAAGATCATAATACACTAAGAATTAGATTCAACAAAAGATAGTGGAAAGATAAATTAAAATTTAATTGAAAACTAAATAATCTAATCCTAAAGAGTAAGTGGGTCAAATAATGAATCATAAAAAGAATCAATGATTTCATTAAAGAGAATGACAACAATGAGATAACATACCAAAACTTATAGGATGCAGCCAAAGTAGTACTTAGGGGAAATTTTATTTCTCTAAATTCTTACATCATCAACAACAACAGAAATCAGATTATGAATTGGGCTTGCAACTACCAAAAAACCTACAAAAAGGACAAATTAAAAATCCCCAATTGAGCACCAAATTGGAAATTGTGAAAATCCAAGATGAGATTAAAAATGTTGAAAGAAAAAAGTCAAAGCAACAAACTATGGAGTCAATAAACAAATCTATTTACTGATTTTATGAACCATTTGATTAAGAAAAAGAAAGGGAAAAACTAAATATCCATTATCAAAAATGAAAAGAGTGAAATCAGTATCAATGAGGAGAAAATTAAAGCAATTATTAGGAAATATTTTGCCCAATTATTTGTCAATAAAGCTGACAATTTGACTAAAAACAATGAATATTTATCAAAATATAAGTTACCCATATTAACAAATCAGGAAATAGAATGCCTAAATAAACTCATCTTAGAAAAAGAAATTAAACAAGCCATCAATGAACTCCCTAAGAAAAAATCCCCAGGGCCAAAAGAGTTAAAAAATGGATTCTAGTAAACATTCAAAGAAAAATTAATTCCAATACTATATAAACTATTGGGAAAAATTGTTGATACCAAATGTATTTTATGACACAAATGCAGTGCTGATACCTAAACCAGGAAAAGCTAAAACAGACAAAGAAAACTATAGATCAATTTCCCTAATGAATATTGATGCAAATATCTGGGAAAAAATACTGTCAAAGTGATTAAGCAATATGTCATGAGGATTACACGCTATGAATAGATGGGATTTATACCAGGAAGGCAGGATTAATTTGATATTAGAAAAACTATCAACATAATTGATCTTATCAATAACAAAACCAATAGAAATAGTATGATTATTTCAATAGATCCTGAAAAAGCTTTTTGATATAAAAAAGCATTATTCCAATTAAAAATTACTGGAAAGATAGGATTAAAAGGAGCATTCCTTAAAAAAAAAAAACAATATCTATCTAAAACCATCAATAATTATCTCAGAAAACTTTCCAATAAGATAGGAGTGAAGCAAAGCTGTCAATTATTATCACCATTATTCAATATGTATGAGATATGTTAGTTATAGGAATAAGAGAAGAAAGAGAAATTGAAGGAATTAGAATAGGCAATAAAAGAATAAAAATAACACTCTTTGTAGGTGACATGATGGTATTTCTTAGAAAATTCACTAAAAACACCTATTTGAAATAATTAACAATTTTAGCAAAGTTTTAGGGTACAATAAACACACATAAATCATCAACATTTCTTCATATGAACAACAAAACTCAATAGCAAGAGATAGAAAGAGAAATTCCATTTAAAATAACTCTAAACAATAAAAAGTATTTGGGAGTCTACCTGTTAAGACAAACCCAGAAACTATATGAAGACAATTACAAAGTACTTTTTATACAAATAAAGTCAGATTTAAATGACTGGAAAAATATCAATCAATCACCAATCTAAAAAAAAAAAAGAAAATTCTGCTTAAACTAATTTACTTATTCAGAGCCATACCAATCACATTATCAAACAACTCTCTGAGAGAGCTAAAAAAAAAAACAAAAAAATTATCTGGAAGAATTAAAATGTCAAAAATAGCAAAGGAATTCATGAAAAAATACAAAGGAAGGTAGTCTAGTAATAACATCTCAAACTATATTATAAAGCAGTAATTAACAAAACTCTCTGATAGTGGCTAGGAAATAGAGTGGTCGATACATCAAATAGATTAGGTGACACAGTAGTCAATAACCATAGTAGTTTAGTGTTTGATAAACCCAAAGACCCCTGTCTTTGGTATAATAACACACTGTTTGGCAAAAACTGCTTGGAAAAATGGAAAACAGTGAGACATAAACTAGATATAGACAACATATCTCACAGTAAACCAAAACAGGGTCAAAATCTGTGCATGATTCAGACATAAAGGATAACACCATAAGCAAATTAGAAGAGTAAGGAATTGTCTACCTGTCATAGCTATGGGGAAGGAAGAATTCATAACTAAACAAGAGATAACATTATTTGAAATAAAATAGATAATTTTGATTATGTCAAAATAAAAAGCTTTTGTATAAAAAACCCAATGAAACCAAGATTAGAAGGAAAGCAGAACGCTGAGAAACAATCTTTACAGCCATTATTTCCGTTAAGAGCCTTGTTTCTCAAATGTATAAAGTACCAAGTCAAATTTACACTAATAAAAGCTATCCCCTAATAGATAAATGGTCAAAGGATATGAACAGGCAGTTTTCATATGAAGAAATCAAAGCTATCTCTAGGCACATGAAGATGTGCTCCAAATCACTTTTGACTATTAAAACAGCTCATACCTCTCAGATTGATTAAAATATGGCAAAAAAAGGAAAGTGATAAATGTTGGTAAGAACACTAATGCACTCTTGGGGAAGTTTTGAACTGATCCAATCATTCTGTACATTTGTACATGTAATTTGGAATTTGGCCCCAAGGGCAACCAAACTGTGCATACTTTTTGATCCAGCAGCACTACTAGTAGAATTGCTTTTCAAGGAGATCATTAAAAAATGAAAAAGGGCCTACCTGTGCAAAAATATTTATGGTTACCATTTTCGTGATGGCAAAATATTGGAAATTGAGGGGGTGCCCACCAATTGGGAAATGGCTCAACAAACTGTGGCATATGAATGTAATGGAATACTATTGTACAATAAGAAATGATGAACAGATTTCAGCAAAACTTGGAAAGACTAGTATGAACTGATGCAAAGTAAAGTGAGTAGAAACAGGGTTACAGTGTCAGTAACATTGTGCAATGATCAACTATGAATGACTCGGCTCTTCTCAACAACAGTGATCTGAGACAGTACAAAGGCCTCATAAAGGAAAATGCTATCCCCATCCAGATAAAAAACTGATGGACTCTCAATGCAGATTGGAGCATAAATATATTTTTTTACTTTCTTTGATATTTTTCATCTTTTTTTTCTTTTGATTTGTTTCTTCTTTCACAACTATGACTAATATGGAAATATGTTTTAGATGATAGCACATATACACCTTATCAAATTGCCTATCATTTTCAGAAGAGGGAAGGGGAAAATGGGAGAAAATTTGGAACTCAAAGTCTTATTTTTGGCTTACCCAGGGTCATACAGTAAATTTTAAGTGTCTGAGTCTAGATTTCAATTCGGGACCCTTTTCTTGAATTCAGGGTCTGTGCTCTACCCACTGCACCATCTGTCTGCCTGGAACTCACAAATTTTGTAAAAACAGATGCTAAAAATTATCTTGACATATAACTGGAAAAAAAATGCTATTAATACAAAATTTTAAATAAATTATTTTAATATTTGAAAATATTTAATATTTGAATATTTAATTTTAACAATATCTTAAATATTAGAATAAATAATTTTGAAAAATACAAGCCTATGTGACCCATATAATAAAATGTTTATCACTTTTGAAAACAATGAAACAGATAAAAGTTGAAAGTCTAATGATCCTCTCTGTTTAGCTTAAGTCAGAATAAGGATTTTTATACCTGGTAGTTGGGGAAACTGAGGAGTCAAGAGCTTAAAAGGTGAGTTCCTATTCTGCCAGGATTCACTGATATGAATAAATAGCTTCTCTTCAGAAGCTATTTATCTTTCTCTTTTTTTTTTTTTAACCATATTTATATTCTTAGTATTTAGCACGTTTCCTGGCACATATTAAGTGCTTAATCAATGCTTATAGACCTGGGGGAAGGTGGTTGGAATGATGTTTTTTGTAAATAAAGATATGCTAACCAAACCACGAAGTGGTCAATGACATAAAGAAATTTCCCATTCTAGTCCCAAACATTATGACGGTACTTTTTTTGTGGTAATCAAAATGTGTGAACAAGTGGTTGTCCCTTTTAAGAAACAGCAGAGTAAATGGTGGTCTAAGAATATAATTGGATCCTGTGATTGTTAAGATGGTGCAATTCTTGTTTTCTATAGACCTCTCTACCTGAAAGATTTCAAAAGTAGGTCACGTGGGTCAAATCTAGAGAATTAAATACTGAGTCTACATGATAAAATGAATAGCTATTCTTATGCAAATCTTGAAAAGTTGGCTTTTCTTGTCTTATCTCATTTGATTCTCTCAAAAACCCTAGGAGGTTAGGGACTATTATTATTTTTACTTATGAGGAAATTGAGATGAATGATTTGCCCTGAGGACTAGTACCACTTGGGAGTAAATATTTTAGGGAGCATCTGAACTCAGAGCTTTGTGACTCCAGCTGCAATACTCTGTCCATTATACAAGCTAGCTAGATCAACAATAAGACAGGCCTTTCCCAGTAAGATCTGGAGTGAAGCAAGGTTGCCCACTATCACCATTATTATTTAATATCGTATTAGAAACACTAGCCTCGGCAATAAGAGTCGAGAAAGATATTAAAGGAATTAGAGTAGGCAATGAAGAAACCAAACTATCACTCTTTGCAGATGATATGATGGTATACCTAGAGAACCCCAGAGATTCTACTAAAAAGCTATTAGAAATAATTCATAATTTTAGCAAAGTAGCTGGCTACAAAATAAATCCCCATAAATCCTCAGCATTTTTATACATCACCAACAAAACCCAACAGCAAGAGATACAAAGAGAAATTCCATTCAGAATAACTGTTGATACCATAAAATATTTGGGAATCTATCTACCAAAGGAAAGTCAGGAATTATATGAGCAAAATTATAAAAAAGTCTCCACACAAATAAAGTCAGACTTAAATAATTGGAAAAATATTAAGTGCTCTTGGATCGGCCGAGCGAACATAATAAAGATGACAATACTCCCTAAACTAATCTATTTATTTAGTGCTATACCAATCAGACTTCCAAGAAAATATTTTAATGATCTAGAAAAAATAACAACAAAATTCATATGGAACAATAAAAAGTCGAGAATCTCAAGGGAATTAATGAAAAAAAAATCAAATGAAGGTGGCCTAGCTGTACCTGATCTAAAATTATATTATAAAGCAGCAGTCACCAAAACCATTTGGTATTGGCTAAGAAATAGATTAGTGGATCAGTGGAAAAGGTTAGGTTCACAAGACAGAATAGTCAACTATAGCAATCTAGTGTTTGACAAACCCAAAGCCCCTAACTTCTGGGAAAAGAATTCATTATTTGATAAAAACTGCTGGGATAATTGGAAATTAGTATGGCAGAAATTAGGCATGGACCCACACCTAACACCATATACCAAGATAAGATCAAAATGGGTCCATGACCTAGGCATAAAGAACAAGATTATAAATAAATTAGAGGAACATAGAATAGTTTATCTCTCAGACTTGTGGAGGAGAAAGAAATTTGTGACCAAAGATGAACTAGAGACCATTACTGATCACAAAATAGAAAATTTTGATTACATCAAATTAAAAAGCTTTTGTACAAACAAAACTAATGCAAACAAGATTAGAAGGGAAGCAACAAACTGGGAAAACATCTTCACAGTTAAAGGTTCTGATAAAGGCCTCATTTCTAAAATACATAGAGAACTGACTCAAATTTATAAGAAATCAAGCCATTCTCCAATTGATAAATGGTCAAAGGATATGAACAGACAATTTTCAGAGGATGAAATTGAAACTATTACCACTCATATGAAAGAGTGTTCCAAATCATTATTGATCAGAGAAATGCAAATTAAGACAACTCTGAGATACCACTACACACCTGTCAGATTGGCTAAGATGACAGGAAAAAATAATGATGAATGTTGGAGGGGATGCGGGAAAACTGGGACACTAATGCATTGTTGGTGGAGTTGTGAACGAATCCAACCATTCTGGAGAGCAATCTGGAATTATGCCCAAAAAATTATCAAATTGTGCATACCCTTTGATCCAGCAGTGTTTCTATTGGGCTTATATCCCAAAGAAATACTAAAGAAGGGAAAGGGACCTGTATGTGCCAAAATGTTTGTAGCAGCCCTATTTGTAGTGGCTAGAAACTGGAAAATGAATGGATGCCCATCAATTGGAGAATGGCTGGGTAAATTGTGGTATATGAATGTTATGGAATATTATTGTTCTGTAAGAAATGACCAGCAGGATGAATACAGAGAGGACTGGCGAGACTTACATGAACTGATGCTAAGTGAAATGAGCAGAACCAGGAGATCATTATACACTTCGACAACGATACTGTATGGGGTCATATTTTGATGGAAGTGGATTTCTTTGACAAAGAGACCTAAGTTTCAATTGATAAATGACGGACATAAGCAGCTACACCCAAAGAAAGAACACTGGGAAACGAATGTGAACTATCTGCATTTTAGTTTTTCTTCCCGGGTTATTTATACCTTCTGAATCCAGTTCTCCCTATGCAACAAGAGAACTGTTCGGTTCTGCAAACATATATTGTATCTAGGATATACTGCAACATATCCAACATATAAAGGACTGCTTGCCATCTAGGGGAGGGGGTGGAGGGAGGGAGGGGGAAAAAATCGGAAAAGAAACGAGTGCAAGGAATAATGTTGTCATTATAAAGTAATCATTAAATAAAAAAAAAAAAAAAAAAAAAGGAAAAAAAAAAAAAAAAAAAAAAAACAATAAGACAGGAACACTTCTCCCCAAAGAGTTAACTGTGGCTGGGAACGAGCTAGCTCTTTATGCCTATTTCTCCCAAACAAACTTGAGGAGACCAAGGACGCTCAGCTTCAGGGGTCTAGTTGGGAGAAACATTTCCACAGAAACAAGGAGAGGAACAAAGAATTAAAAGCCCATCCAGAAGCAAGTTGTTGAACATAAGAAATAGAACAAAGTAATAACTGCTCCCCCTACCAAGTGAGTGTGATGCTATCTGCCAACCAAATAATCGAAAAGTGAGACTCATAAAGAGAAGGAAAAAATGAGGAAAAATTCAAAAAATGCCACACCATATTTGAACACATATTACAATATGAAGAAGAATGAACCAAAAATCCCCAGTGGAAAAAAAAGTATTTGTAGCCTCCCCAGAGTTCATGAAACAACACCAAGAAATTCCAGAATAGTTCAGAGGAGAAATAAAACTTGGAAAATGAGCTATTAGGAAAGAAATGAGTTTGGAAATTAGAGCTCTCAAAGAAAAATGAATGAAAACAAACACCAGAAGAAACATATTAGAGAGATTCTCTTTCAAAGGAGCTTGGAAAGAGAAAATGCTAGATTTGCAACAATACATATATACACAAATCTATCTACATACATTTGTGTATGTGTGTGTGTGTGTGTGTGTGTGTGTGTGTGTGTGTGTGTGTGTGTATGTAGGTGAAAGTTTGACAGGAGAAATAGAAGTCAGACTTTTGTACAAAATGGGATAATTATTGCATTTCAAGAAATGATGACTATGAGGAATTCTGAGCCATATGAGAAGACTTTTAATAACAGATGTAGAATGGTGTAAAAGGAACCAGAAAACACACATACATGCATGATCACGGTGATGTGAATAAAAAGAACATTAAAAGGCCATTCAGATTCATATTAATTACAGAATATAAACTCTATGTTTACGGTTTCTTTTTTTATTCCCAGAAGCTAGCAAAGTAACAAATATACAGTTGCTGTTCAGTCATTTTCAGTCATGTCTGACTCTTTGTGACTCATTTGGAGTTTTCTTGGCAAAGATCCTGGGGTGGTTTGCCATTTCCTTCTCCAGCTTATTTTACAGGTGAGGAAACTGAGGCAAATGGAGTTTAAATGACTTGTCCAAGGTGAGCAAGTAAGTGTCTGAGGCTGGAAATGAACTCATGAAGATGAGATGTCAGTTCTCTATCTGCCACTTTACAGAGTTGCCCCACTAATATACAGTAGGTATATAATGAATGTTTTTTGCTGGAATTCAATTAATTTTAATAGAAATGTATTAAACCAATAAGATTAGTTGGGCAGCTAGATGGCACAGTGGATAGATTACCAATCCTAGAGTCAGAAACACTCTTCCTAAATTCAAATCTGGCCTGACACTTACCAGCTGTGTGATCCTGACCAAGTCATTTACCCTGCTTGCCTCGGTTTTCACATCTGTAAAATGAGCTATAGAAGGAAATGGCAAAGTACTCTAGTATCTCTGCCAAGAAAATCCCAAACAGGGTCACAAAGTGTCAGACATGACTGAAAATGACTAAACAGCAGCAGAATTAGTTCAATGCCATTCTTGGTCCAGGAGGATAGAAGATGAAATGGGGGACTAAGGAGGCAGAATACTGTCAGTCATGTTTAAATTTCTGGGTGTTTTTGCCCAACTTTTTATATTTTAATGGGGAATTCAATTTAATGTGGGGGTAAATTGTGAGGTTTTCATATGTATGTGTGTGTGTGTGCACATATGCACACAACCCAAGTCCATTGATATAAATGTGAATACAATCCAATATGACGCAAGTAATTAGAAATTAGAAGGTGAGAAGATCCTTCCAATGAGGGTGTGAGAGGAGGCTCCAAGAAGCAGGTAGCATTACATGAGGCCTTAATGAAAAGGAAGGATTTCACCAGCCAGTCATGGATGCATTCCAGGTACATGGAATAGACAAAGACCTGGAGGTGGGAGAGGACAAGAAAAGGTCCAGCTGTTCTGGAGGCCGAATAATTAAGTCAGTGAGTACAGTATATTCCAAGGTTGGAGCCCGGCCATGGATGATCATGAATGTGAGTCTAAGAAGACTGTATTTTGTTTGTAAGACATCAGGAATCCATTGCAGATTGTTGAGCAAATGAGTGATGTCATCCATTCAGTCACTGGGAGGAAAGGAACAGGCATTTATTATGCACCTGTGCTTAATATTAATTATTAAACACACTGTGCTAAGTGCTTTGTGAATATTGTCTCATTTAAGTATTTAAATGTCTATGTACCAAGCGCTAGACCCTGGGGATACCCACCCACACCCTTCCCCTCCCCCCACAGTCCTAGCCTACAAGGAACTTACTGTGTTGGGGGTAGGGAGATGGAAAACAACAATGGCATAGAAATGAGCCACTATGTATTGTACACAAAATCAGTCCAAAATACTATTGGTCCCAATAACATGGGGCGTCTGGAAAGACCTCGAGTAACCAAAAAGGGCCTTGGAAGATTAACTCGGTAAAGGAGAGTTGGGAAAGGGAGAGAGGAGAAGTTGGGAGAGAGGATCATGTCATGAGGGTCTGAATCAGGACAGTGAAGAGGGGGTGGAAAGGAGAAAGAGTTTCCAGAGATAATTAAAGTGAAGAAAGAATTAACAGGACTTGGCAACAGTTTGGGTGTGGAGATGAGTGAGAGGCAAGAAAAGGAGCTGATTCCAAGATTGTGTTTCTCTGAGTCATTCAAGTAATCAGTTCTGTTCCTCTCACAAGACACTCCATCTTCCAGCTCCTGGCATTTCCCTTCCATGCCTGGAACTCTCTCCCTTCTCATCTCTATTTCCTGGTTTTCCAGGGAGCTTCTTTTAACTCTTAACTAAAATCCCACTCCCAATTCCCCTTAATGCTATTTTTCTCTCTCTGTGCCTGTCTGCCTCTCTGTCTCTGTCTCTCTCTGTGTCTTTTCTCTTTCTTTCTTCTCTCTCCCTCCCTTTCTGTCTCTTCCTTTTTTCTCTTTCCTTTTCTCTCTCCCTTCTTCTTTCTCTCTTTTTCTCTTCTTTCTCTCTCTCTGTGTCTGTCTTTGTCTCTCTTTCTTCTGTCTTCCTCCCTCCCTCTCTGTTTCTTCTTCTTCCTCTTCCTTTGTCTCCTATCTCTCTTCTCTTTCTGTCTCTCTCTTTCCTTTCTCTCTATCTCTTGCCCTTTTCTTTCTCTCCTCCCTCTCTTGTCTCTCTGATCTTTCTCTCTCCTCTTTCTCTCTCCCTCTCTGTTTGTCTCTTCTTTCCCCTCCTCCTCCTTCTCCTTTTTTTCCTCCTCTTCCTCCTCTTCTTCCTCCTCCTTTTTTTATCCCCCCTCCCCTTGTGTGGGTCAGGGTATAGTGTGTTGTACCTAGCCGATCTGAGAATTGTGAGCTTGGAAGGCTCTACCCCAGGTTGCCCACAAATTGACTGTAGGGACACTTGGAGTGGAGAGGGCTGGACATTTGTATATGCGAGATTTCCTTTGAGTTACTTCAATTTACTCACAGAGCACAGCGCTTTCTCTGAGGTGGATGTGCCATGTTGGGCTGTCCTGCGCCAGTGTCTTCCATGTGTCACAATTGATTTCAAAGTTCTTCAGAGAGATCTTGAGAACGCCCTTGTATTGCTTCTTCTGATCTCCAGGTGCATACTTGCCTTGAATGAGTTTCCTGTAAAATAGTTCTTTTATTTATATATTTATTATTATTTTAAAATTATTTATTATTTTTGGCATTGGAACACTGTGGCTGGATCATGAATTGCACTCTTTGCAATAGAGTCTGAATGTTTGACATTCCCTCATGAAAGGAGCTCAGGTCCAGTGCCTTATCCTGCCAGGGGATCTTCAGAATCCTCCTGAGACAATTCAGGTGGAAGTGCTTCAGTTTCCGGCGTGATGTTGGTAGACTTTCCTGGGTTTCTCAGAAATGCGACAATGAGGGCAGCATAATGGCTCTGTAGGCCTTCAGGTTGGTGGTCACTCTAATACTTCAACCTCACCATCTTTTTGTACATCTCTGCACAGGATACTGCCAAGATAAGTGACCGTGTCCACAGCATTCAAAACTGTATTTGCTGTCGATGGGGCCTAATAAATGCTTGTTGACAGGCCTTGTCTAACAGGGAGAATGGTGGCACATTCTCAACAGAAATCGACAAAAAGAGAAGAGTTTGGAAGGAAAAGGATATTACAATAATACAATGAGTAGAGAGTTAGGAAGACATGAGTTCAAATTCTGTGTCTTACACACACTAATTGTAGGATCCCAGGCAAATAGCCAAAGCTATTAGTTTAGTATGTAATAATTCCTTTTTCACTCATCCATTCATTTATTCATTGAACACTGTATTTGGAAACGGGATAGCAGATCTGGTATTTTAACAAACCTGGTGAATGAGTTAGTGGAAGGCCTGTTTAATAGACTAGTGACTTTTTCATGTTCTTTTGACTTTTTAAGATTTTCTTTCAATTTAACCACATCTTTGCCAGCTGTGGAGCTGTTCTCATGGTTCTAGCAGGTCACATGCAATATTTTTTGTTGGCTTCCTCTCCATTAAAAATGTCATCCAGGGTAAAGAGAGGCAGTATAGAAAGTGGTTAGGAAGGAGGCTTTGGAGCCACAAAGTCCAGAGTTTAATTCTTGCTCTGATAGTTCCCTGGGCAAGTATGATCTCTTAGTGCCCCAGGCCTTTCCCTAAAAATTGAAGAGCATGGAGGAGAGCATGGAACTCACCAGTAGTTCCCCATCCCCAGTAAAATGTCAGACAATTATTACTTTAGAAAATTTCAGGCTCTAAGATCAGTTCTCGATCTACCATATCTCGCTTCCCTATACATACATATGTGTGTCTATCTATCTATCTATCTATCTATCCATTTAATTAATTAATTAATTATTCAATCATGCATTCATTCATTTATTCATTCATTCAATTGTTTGTTTGTTTGTTTATAAACGCAGACCTACGTATATACACATAATACAAATCTGATGTTCTTACAATAAAGCAATGAATCCAACCTTGAGAACAAGATGTAGACTGGGATAATATGAATGCATGTATAATGTATATTGATTATTATCATTCATTCTTGAAGAGGACCAAAATGACATTACTATGTTAGAATCAAGGTACACTATGTCCAACTGTGGCTGATCAGACGCATGTGAACTCAGAATGCTCTGCCTCAAGTCAGGCACAAATCACCCATGTGAAAATCTGGGGTGGACTCTCTAACTTTGAGCAGCTCATGTTTCTTTTGAGCTAATTTAATTCTGCTTTTTGCTCATAGAGCACTGCATTTTCTCTGATGAGGCTACACCATGCTGGGCAGTCCTGTGCCAGTGTCTCCCATGTCACATAAGCAATTCCAAAGTTCTTAAGAGAGACTGTGTGAGTGTCCTTGTAGATGACCCCTAAATGAGTGCCTGCCCTGTGTGAATTCTCCATAAAAGAATCTGTTGGGGAAATATACATTTGACATTCAAACTGTGGCCAGCCCAATGGAGTTGCACTATGTACAGTAAAGTTTAGCAATCAGTTCAAGAGAGGACCTCAGTGTCTGGTATCTAATTCTGCCAAGTGAACTTCAGAATCTTCCCAAGACAATTCATATGGGAGCGACTCAGTTTCCTGGAATGGCGTTGGTATACCTTATAGGTTTCATAGGCATATAACAATGGAGTCAACACAAGAGCTCTGCAGACCTTCAGTTTGGTAGTTAACTTAATGCAGATTTGGATCATAGTATAGGGAATTCCAAAATGGACAACTGATATGTGACAGATGACTTAAATTTTGAGCTCAGGTCTTAGATTTGGATTCATTTTTTAGGGTGATGCATCCCCAAGGCTGGTTAGTAATGGGGAGAGGAATAAAAAAATGAGATAGATTCTAAGGGAATTGATATAGCCCAAACCCACTAAAGAAATGCCCTGGGAAATCATCAGCTCAGAATGAACAAAACTCGGGTTTATTATTATATCACAGCTGTTTTTATATATATGTATATTATTAGATATTATAAGTATTGTATCATAACTGTATTATATAAATATATATATGTATATATATATTTATGTATATATATATATACATAAATATATATATATGTATATTATATGTATATATAATATATGTATATATATTATGTATATATATGTATATATATATTTATATAATACAGTTATGATACAATACTTATAATATCTAATAATATATATGCTTATGTTTATATCTATGCCTACATGTCAATCTGTGTGTATGTCTGTATCTGTGTCTGTGTCTGCCTGTCTATCTACATCTGTGTCTGTGTTTGTATCTATGTTTATCTGAATCTATGTCTATGTCAGTGTCTGTACTGGTGTCTGCCTCTATGTCTATGTCTGAATCTGTGTCTATATTTATGTCTATGTCTATATCTGACTCTATGCTTATGTCCGTGTTTGTCTATTTATGTCTGAATCTGTGTCTATGTCTATGCCTATATCTGTGTCTATGTCTGTATTGTATCTGTGTCTATGTCTATGTCTATATCTGTGTCTATGTCTGTATTTGTGTCTATGTCTACGTCTATGTCTGAATCTGTGTCTGTCTGTATCTATGTCTATGTCTATGTCTGTCTATATCTGACACTATGTTTGTGTCTGTGTTTGTCTATGTTTGAATCTGTGTCTATGTCTGTGTCTATGTCTTTGTCTACATCTGAATCTGTCTTATGTCTATATCTACATCTACTTCTGTGTCTGTGTCTATGTCTATATGTCCTTGTTGATAAAATGAGATATAATATATATATAACACATATGTATATTTACAAACACACATGTTTAAAGTAGACAGCATATACACATACATGTAGCATCTTATAGAAGTACATATGTATATATGCATGTGTATTTTTATATATGTACACATATGTGAAGATACACAAAAAGAAGAAAAAAGGAGACTGGGAGAGGAAAAAAAAACAAGAAAATGAAGAGAAATCCTAACTGGGAAAGTAGCTAAGGAGGAAATAAAAGCTCTCCTGAGAGTATGTTCTATACAGTTGTCCCATTCTGGGCAGATGACTTCCCAGGACATTTCTTTTGTGGGTTTGGGCTATATTAATTCCCTTAGAATGATTTTATTAACCAGCCTTGGGGATGCATTACCCTAAAGCATCAATCCAAAGGCAATAACTGATCACTTCTCCCTCTAATTTTTAACATATCCCATACATGTTTGGCCACTGTATTCCTACTCCACAATACATTGATTTTAGGTACTCTGTAGTCATGGGGTCACATGTTTAGAATTCCAACCTTCTCCTTTTACCAACAAGGAAACTGAGGCTCAGAAAGGTCAAGGGTGTTGTCCCAAAATCAGGCAGATAGTAAGCACCACTAAACCTGTTGTTGTTTTCAGAACACACGATTCTCCCTATTAGTTTTCCCAGGTTTCCTGGGAATTCCACCATGAATTCCTTTTTTGCCAAGGTATCTTCATCAGAAGGCATAATGATATTTCTCTCCCATTACTGCTTCTGATTACAGCTCCAGCTCCCCATTTCTGTTTGTTCTGAAGGATCAATTTGTTTCCCTTCCCCTAAGTTCCGTTTCCCTCTGATGACTGATCCTTCCCAGGCTTTCACTCTTGCCTTTAATTCTGGCCTAGGCAACAGTTCAATATCAAGTCTAGTGCCTTTGATAGAGTTCCTTCACGTTGTAATTCATTCCAACCACCTGGGTTGGCTATACCCCAGAGCCCAGATCTTTCATAAAACCATGATGCCTTAGTGGGGACCTGGCTTGGGGTCCATTCTAAAATAATTCTGTGCTTGCTAGAGTGCTCCAAAGGAAAAGGTGATAGACTTTTCTCAGCAGGAGACTGTAACTAGGGCATGGCAATCAGGGCATTGCCCTGGGGAGACACTAACAGCATCTTCCTATGTCATCTCCTCCTCTACCTCATTTCTGCTTGGCTCTGTCCCAGAGGAGGTGATCCATCCTTCCTACCCTGATCCATCCTGTCAGAACTTCAACCTCTGCTTCTCTTGCTCCCTTGCCCAATGTTGGCCCCCAGAATGGCACTATTGTCTGCTTCATCTGTCCCAGCACTTAGCACATTAAGAATACTTAATGAAGTCTTGTTGATTGATTCATTGGCTATCCAATAAGATTTCCTTTCCTAGACCAGCTCTGCTCCTTTGCTGAACCTGTCCATGGGCTCCCTTGCTCTCTTGGTCAGCTCAACACCCCCATTTTCACTCTCAGGAGCAGAGTAGAAGCTGCCAGGGGTTCTAAAATCTTGGTGTTTTCTTCCCCTCTTCCTCCCAAGTAACACTCAAACCTCTATCCCTCCCACTATTGCCCTCCATTTTCTATTGGGTGTTTTCTGAATATAATTGTATGTTATTGTGCCACAGTTTTAGGATCAGTTACTTTGTGTTGGAAAGGACCTTAGGTTATCTATTCCAGTTCAAGCCTTAGTTTACAGATGAGGACATCGAGAACCAGAGAAGGCGATTGCTCAAGGTCGCACAGGAAATACAAATCCCAGAGCTCAGTTTCTTTGACTCCAAAGCCAGCCCTCTTTGGATTCGGCACTGCCGACTTATGGCTAGCTACACTCTGCTCCCCTCTAAAAGAAGAATCCCCCATAAATAAAGAATCAACTCTGGTTTCCAAACAAACTACATTCCTTTTCTCTTTCCAGCTCTTTATCACCTCCTAAATAGAGGCTGCCATGTCTGAATCTCTAGGTTTGGAGTATCATAAATCCTGCCATTGTTTATGTTCCCGGAGGGAAAGCATTGTTTTATTTCTGGGTCCCCGTGGGACCCAGAGAGAGAGTTCAATTCTTGGCATATAGTAAGTGCTTAATAAGTGCTTGTTGATTGATTATATGTTTCATTTATAGGATCTTAGAATGTTAACATTAGAAGCAATCTCAGTTATCCCAAACCTGGGATGGAGGAAATCTTTCTCCTTTTGTTGCTGTTGTTTGCATTCTATGGAATACGCCTTGGAAATAACTTGAGGATGACGGACTGCTTTCAAAACTCCCATCCTAAGAGAGTCGAAAATGAGTTTAGTTCTTCTTTGGCACAGAATAGGGACAACGGCTCAGTCCTGGACTTGTCATGATGTGATGAATGGAGCCCTACACTTGGACTCAGAAGCCCTAGGTTGGACTCCCAGCTCCATCAGGATTCTGCTACTAATTAGTTTGAGTAAGTCAGTTAACCCTCTAATCTCCTCGGTTGGCTTGTATGTAAAATGGACATGATACTTGCACTATAATCTTCCCAGGGAAAGCAATTAATTTACAAGTGAGAGATGATTAAATGGTCAAGTTATGACATACAGTAAGAACTTACTGGTACTAAATGCTTCAGCAGAAATTAGATTAAGAGTTTTGTACACAATTTTATCTTAGGGAGACTTGGCTAAAGTCAGAGAACTCAAAAAGGGACCCAGACTTACTGACTCAAGCTCATAAATCTCATACATATACACAATTTGTGTGTGTGTGTGTGTGTGTGTGTGTGTGTGTATGTGTGTGTGTATAATGCTATGTATATCTCTATCATCTATATCTATATCTATATAGATAAATACATAAATATATTTATATATGTATGTATATATATAGATAAATAGATAGATAGATAGATACGATAATACTTTCTGCAGCATCCCCAATGAATCATCATTCAGTCATTATTGGTAGATCCCTAGTGGGTAGGGACTCATCCATTTCCCCTCTCACACAGTTCTCACACAGTTAGGAAGGTTTTCCTCCTAACTTTAAATCTTAATTATCGTTGCTATTTCCAACTATTGTTCTTAGTTCTATCTTCTGGAATCAAACGCTACAAAGCTAATCCCTTTTCCTTGGTAGCTTTTCCAATATTCCAATGTATCCATCCTGTCCCCCACAAGTTTTCTCTTCTCTAGCATATGCATCCTCAGTTCCTTCGACCAATCCTCCCAAGTCTAGGATTCAAGGCTTTTTACCATCTGGGTTTTGGGCTCTTCTTGGCTCTCTAGTTGTTCATTGTCTTTCTCAAAATGGGATGCCATATTCCAGATGCATCCCACCAATGGCAGAGGAGGTCATGTCTTAAAAAACCCTTCATGCGAGTTCATTGTCTTTCTCTTGAGCAGTCTAAGCTTGAATTAGTGTTATTGACTGTGATTGCTTTGTTGACTTGTGATGAATCCTCTATTTCATTAAATATTCACCTATAAGAGAAAATTTTTTGATCAAACAAGAGAGAGCAAGGACATGAGATGTAAAATGGATAATTTTGATTGCATAAAATTGTAAATAAGGTTTTGCTTAAATAAAACCAAATGCAGCTGAAACTAAAAGGAAAGTGGGAAACCAAAGAAAAAAATATAGAAAGTATCTCTGATAAGGGTTTTGTTTCTCAAATATATATGGAAACTGAGCCAAATTTATTTTAAAAAAAATAAGTCATATCCCAATTAATAAAGGATAGGAATAGACAGTTTTTAGGAGACTAAATCAAAACTATCAATAATTACATTAAAATGCTCTAACTCACTATTGATTAGAGAAGTGCAAATTAAAAAACTCTATGGTATTTCCTCACACCTATCATATTATTAATACGGAAGAAAAGCAAAATGACAAATGCTGGAGAGAATGTAGAAAAATTGGGACACTGATGCATTGTTGTTGGAATTCTGAACTGGTTCAATCATCTTGGAGAAGAATTTGGAATTATGCCCCAAAGGTTATCAAACTGTCCATACTTTTTGACCCAACAATACCACCATTAAGTCTGTAAACTAAAGAGATCAAAGGAAGAGTTGGGGAGAGAACCTATCTGAATGTTTAAAAAAATATTTATAGGAACTTTTTTTTGTGTTGAAAAAGAATTGGAAACTGAGGGAATGCCCATCAATTGGGGAATGGCTGGATAAGTTGTGGCTTGTGATGGTGCCATAAAAATGATGAATAGAATAGTTTCAGAAAAATCTGGGAAGATTAATGTGAACTCATTTAAAAGAAAGTGAGCAGAACCAGGAGAACACTATACAGTAACTATACTAGTGTAAAGAGGATCAACTGTAAAAGATTTGGCTCTCTGATCAAGTCAGTGATCTAAGACAACTCCAAAGGACTCATGATCAAAAATGGTACCTACCTTCAGAGAGACCTGATGTCTTCTGAGTGCAGATCTTTACTTCCTTTGTATCTTTTACTGGTTTCTTTGTTTCTTGCTTTTTTTATATCACATGGCTAATATAAAAATATGTTTTAATTATTGTATTTCTTGCTGTCTAAAAGGATGAAAGGGAAAGAATTTGGAATTCAAAATTTTTAAATGTTAATTTTAAAAATAAATATAAATTTTGCTAAAAAGATCTCTTTCAAAATTTTTTTTGGATCCTCTTGTCTCCTGTGAGTAGAGTATCAGTTATCCTTACCTGCTTTGGGTTATTTGTGAATTTGCTAACTATTCTGTCTAGGCCTCCATCCAAGTCATTAATTAAACATCACAGGGCCAAACACAATATGTTGGAGATGGCCTTCCAAGTGGATACAGAACCATTAATTTATGGTTCTTGGAACCTGGCTGTTTTACCTATTTTGAATTCATCTAACTGTTCTGTCATCTTTTCATGGAATCTCCCAGTAAAATCACAGAACTTAATGCTAATAGATGCCTTCAAGATTGTTATTACAATCTCTTCGTTATACAGATAAAAAAAACTGAGGCAAGAAGAACGACTCAATGTTAATAATTAGGGAGTAGGGATTTGAATTAATGTCCTCTGGTTCTAAATCCAGTTATTTTCCCTGTAATCCATATTACCTCTGGGGAGAAGGAGGAAGGAGAAAGTTCTGTGGGTCTATCCTTGAGTCATGTTGACTCTTAATTTCAGCAGTGGTGTATTCTTCCATGTAATAAAGCAAGATATTTTAAAGTTTGTTTACTTGCTTTCTGAAATGTATCCATATAAAACATCCCTTCAAGTTGCCATGAGGCTCTAATAGTAAATGGGAGTGTTTAAAAGAAAAAGGGCTTTATTTAGTAAGTTGCAAAGGGAAGGCCCACCAGAGCAGGTTTTCCTGCTACAGATTAATGACCAATTATTCTTTAGCTGATTTGTTCTGGATAAAGCGACATTTTCCATTTTAAGCCATAAATATAAAAAGATGCCTAAATAATTGTTCTGGTCCTCTTACTACACATCACTTCCACATGTGGCAATCCTTTTGAAGGCAATATTAAGTTCCAAGAGAGAAGCAGAATGGGAGGAACTCTGGCCTTTCCTTTGGTCCATGATTTCATCAATCATGGATACACATACTCTATCACTGGGGATCTCAATCCACCCAATCTTCTCACCCTCTGTTGTTCTTGTCTCTGTCTTTCCATAAGTTCTCCATTGAAGAACTGCCCAATGAGCTACACAATTTCTTTGAAGCCTTTGTAGGATTACCAATGTAAAACTCATGTCCAGAACCAAAATTCTGAGTTTATGCAGCCTGGGTTCACTCTTGGGGGCTATTCACAAATTTCCCTCTTTGGCCTGTTTCCCATCTGGGAAATCAGATTCTGGCTTGTTTTGCATCCTTCTATGAAAAAACCAAAATGCAGTTTGTGCTGTGATCCTCATAGAAAAGATAAAAAAGAACTGACTTTTCTCCTGCAAGCACTTAGGCAAATGATATCTTTGAAAACAGAACAGATTTTATTTCACTCAATGAAAAATGAATAATGCAAAGAGCTGACACCCAACACCACAAATGGTCAAAATAACAATCTTTCCCTCCACCAGTACAATGTCTGAAGCACAGGATCTTGTCTTTGGCTAATTGATTATCAATTAGTTTCATGAGCCTGATCTCCCTCAGATCTATAGTACCACTCTGTGGTTGGAGTTTCTGGAAAGTGGAAAACACTAGAAGAGTTGATTACTTTCCCCCAATATCTGCTTAGTCTTAATAACTCAGGGTACTAATGAAACGAAACTGGTTTTGTTCCTCCCTATCATCAATGTTTCTTGATCCTCCTTAACATCAGTTTAATCTTGGACTAAAATTTCTTCATTTGGTACAAAGGCACTCTGGCTTCTCTTCTTTTTTCTTCATCACTCCATTTTCAATCTCTCTTCAGATCTGTATCAGTTCTCTCTTTTAAAAGATTAAGTCTAAGGGTATAGTTCATGTGTACATGAGACATGGTCCTGTCAATCATCGTTATGTACTGCCAGTAGGTCTGCTGGTACCTAGAACATTGGTGCTCTCCTGCAGAGCATCAAAGCAGCATTCTCAATATCAGAAGAAAATCTTGAATATGAAAAAAATCGTCAATGGGGATGTTTATATCTTTTATAGAGAGGACTCTTCAATGTCAGAATGAAGATTTTTTTCTTTTAACCTTATTGATCTTAATTATGTTTCTCTTTATCAAAACCTCCAATCAGAGATAACAGATGATTTTAATGATTTTTTCTTATCATAATGAATATTTTTTGGATATTCCTGCCTTTTCAAAATATTATGACACCTTAATTATAATGATCAATTTTTTTCAGATGCTTTGTTTCATCGTCTCTGACATTATTATATTCAATTTTTCAACTTTATATTCAACATGTCAAAAATATTCAGGTATATGTGACAAAAGAAATCCTTGTTCAATGACTATCTGATAATAAATATTAATTAAAACATAAAACAGGAAGTAGATATTTGACAAAACATTCTCCAATGTGATGGAGAAGGTCTAGTACAGAGTCCTGGTCAGGAAAGGATTATTTGCTATGGATGGTGAGGTCCTACAGATGCTTCTATTTATGAATGACATTACATTGATTTCATCAAGCCCCAAGTCGTTGAAGTGCTTCTTGAGAGAGATCCCTTAAAGGAGTTTGGCCTGTCCATCCACCTAGAAAAGGCCAAATAAATGAAGGATTGCAGCATTTATTGGGAAGGACACGTGATTGAGCCTGTCCAATATTGTATATCTGTGACAAATAGTAAGGATGGACAGTATATTAGGTCCAGATTTGAACAGGAGGAGAATGGGTGAGATTACTTTAGATTTTTTACAGATTCTAGATTTTCAGTACTTAAATAAAAGCATGAATAATACTAACCTATATCTTGAATAATTTTGTTCATCAGGTTTCAAAATCAGAAGTGTGTATATCTCATATCAAAAGTCAAGCAGAATGGTATCTTCCTCTTTTGGGAGAGGGGGAACATTTTATGTTTTTAAAACATCTAATAGAATTCACTAATGACTCCATCTCATCCTACTGGCCTTTTCTCAGTGAGCAGGTCATTAGTAATTTGTTTCATTTCTTGAAATTGGTTTATTTAGTCGGTCTATTGCTTTTTTGGTGAATTTAAGAGTTTGACATTAAAAAATAAATCTATTTATTTTATATTCTCAAATTTGTTTGCATATAGTAATGTGTAACAGACTCTGGTAGTCTCTAGGCAACCTCATGGCATAGTGGTCTGATAGTCTGCTGGATTTGGAATTCAGGAAGATTTGAATTCAAATCCAACATCAGACTTTACTCCCACATGGCCAATTTTGCTTTTTTAAAGGAATTCACCTTATTAGTTTTTAATATTTGCCTTCTCTTTTCCTAATTTTTCCTACATCTCTTTTACTTGATTTTCAGTCTCTTTTGAGCTCTTCCATCACCCAAGCCCTATTCTTATTTTTCTTGGAGACTTTGGATAGAGGAGCTTTGACTTTGTTATCTTCTGAGTGTGTGTTTTGATCCTTCTTGTAACCATAATGGCTTACAATGGTCAGAAATTTTTTTTTTGTTTCCTGCTCATTTTCCCAGCTTATTTAATGACTACATCAATGGGCATTCCAAACATGTTTTCATGTTAGCCATGTTGCAAAATAAAACTGACAAAAAACCCACAAGAAAAATAAAGTTTTAAAAAAGTATGTAAATAAAAAGCTTTAATGAAATAAAATAATGTATGTAATATAAAAACAAAGCACATCAAGAAAATGACATCTGTAGTATAGACCTTATTTATCTCTCCATCCATCCATCCATCCATCCATCCAGATTCTATCAGTTCTTCCTCTGAAGATGAATAGCATTTTTCATTATTTCTTTCAGAACTATCTTAGGTCATCATATTACTGAGAATAGCTAAGTCAATCACAACTGATCTTCATCACAATATTGCTGTTAATGTGCACAATGTTTTCCTGATCCTGTTCATTCACATTGCATCAGTTCATATAAGACTTCCAAGGTTTTTCTGAAAGCATCCTTCCCTACAGCACAATAGTGTTATATTACAATCATATATCAGAACTTATTCAGCATTTTTCAATCGATGAGTAGCCCTTCAATTTCCAATTCTTTGCCATTTCAGAAAGCTACTAAAATAATTTTGTATGCAGATCCTTTCCCCTTTCCTGTGATCTCTTTGGAACACAGACCTTCTAGTGGTTATCAGCACCCCTATTTGCAAGGCTCTATGAGCAACATAGAGCTCAGCAACAGTCTGATCAATGGACTTGTTCTAGCTAGCAAAATGAATTCAATCTATTTCAACAGAAATTGGCAACTCTAAAGTCACTTTAGAGAACAGAATCAGCTTTTGTCCTCCTGAGGCAAAGAAGAGGGGGAGAAAAGAAACTGCTTCTGAGATCTCTGCTCTCCCAAGTAGAAAGGCAGAAAGCACTGAGGCACTCTATGGTCCAGTCAAACTTAGCATCTTACAGCAGTTCACGTAGCTCCCTCCACCTTCTGTCTCCACATTTTGCATAGGCTGTCTTCTGTCCTTGGAACATATTCCCTCCTCACCTTTGCCTCTTAGTATTACTAGATTTAGTTCAGGCTCCATTCCTTTCTTGATTTCCCCTGTTATTCATGATCTCGCTCTCCTGCGTAACATCCCCATCACCTCCCAATAGGCTGGAGCAACTTGATTGCAAGAAATCTCTTGTCCACAAGAAGACTAGGATTGGATGCTTTGTCTATGAGTGATAAAATTCATACGTTGTTGACTGAACTTGGTTTTTAAGCAGCACGGAAGCAAGTGAATTTATCAGCTAGTTAGCAGCTATCAATCAGATGGTCCATTTCCTTCCCCCTCTGGCTATATCCCAAGTGAGATCCTCACCAGCCTAAGACTCTGCTCACCACCTTTGCCTCAGCAGCAATATCAGAGTGTCCCAAGAGTTACCGAGGCTCCCAAATTGCCACTCTTGTTTCCTCACGTCACCCTCTTCCAAGAAATTGTCCAAGATAAGAGCAGGTAGATGGTATAGTGTACCAGCTCTGGAGTCAGGAGGACTCAGATACTTAAAATTAAACAGTCCTGGAACCCTGGGGTAATTCACTTAACTCTGCCTCAAAAAACCGAGAAAATAATTTGTCTCCATTTTTTTTTTCAGTGTGATGATTCATTCAAGTCAACAACTTACTAAGCACTTATCATGAGTGAAACACATATCACATAGAGCTCAATTTCAGGGAATTTACAATCTAGTAGGGAAAGGCAAGAGAGAGAGTTTCCAAAAATATATAAGCTCTAAATCTATTAAGTCTCTGTAATTAAGAGTGTGTTTCACATTTGATCCTCTGGAAGCATGACTGGTCATTCCATCGATTGGATTTCAAAGTTGTTTGTCATTCTGCTCTTGTCATTGTTAAAATCTTTCCCCTTGTTCCTTTCTTTGCATTCTTCTTCAGTTTATAAAAATCCTCAAAATTGTTGATTTACATCACATTAGTGTCAGAGGAGATTTTGCTTACTTCATTCTAAAGCAGTTCATATGTTTTTCATAATGACTCTCTCTCTCACACACACACATATTCACACACACACACACACACACACACACACACACACAAATGCTCACCAATATATTTCTATACAACCATTAAGGAAATGTGACTTTTGCTTGCTTTTATGTTTATTTTGCTTGACTATGCATTTTTGTAAAAAGAAATTGGTCTTTTTAATATTTTTTTCCTAATGGATTGAAGGTGGAAAGTAGAACATTAGGTTTCTGTGAATTAAAAAAAAAATTAGAGATATGAAAGAGGTGCCAGAGATGGGAAAAGTTGCCTGTATTTTCACATGAAGTCACTGAATTACTCATTTTAGTTAATTATTTTATTTTGTAAAAGAAATAAACCTTTCAAGTCAAAATTATTTCAGTGGAAATAATCTGTTAATAATGTATGTAATTATACTTTAACATATTTAACATATATTAGATTACTTGCCATCAAGGGAAGGGGGTGGAGCGAAGTGGGGATAACTTGGAACAGAAGGTTTTGCAAGGGTCAATGTTGAAAAATTATCCATGCCTATGTTTTGTAAATAAAAAGCTTTAATGAAATAAAATAATGTATGTAATGTAAAAACAAAGCACATCAAGAAAATTTTGTCTGTAGTATAGATCTTATTTATCTCTCCATCCAGCCATCCATCCACCCATTTCATCTATCTATCTATTTATCTATCTGTCTATCTTTGTTGTTGGTTCTTTGTTCCGAAGGGGGCCAATGATGTCATGAGGGGGTGTGTTCACGCCCACACTCACTCTCCCCCAGTGATGATCTGAAGGCATATGTAGGTAAGCAAGATGTTGAGGTCTGGACAGAGTTACAGAATACTGAGAGCAGGAGAAATCACTTTCAGCCAGCAGGGTCTAGGAAGGAGGAAGCTCCAGAATTGGGCTTTGAATGGCAGGAGGGATTTCAATCATGTCCAAAGAAGGTGAGGAAAGATGTGGAAGAGTCCATTCCAGGTATAAGGCCACTATGGACAAAGGTCCAGAAGGGAGAGCGCGAGACTGGAACAAAACCAGGAGAAAGATTGATTCCCAACTTCAAGGACAGTTTATCACTAAATAAACTGTAACCTAGTTCTTTCTTAACAAGGCTTCAAAGTTTGTATTTTAAGATATCTAAAATAAACAGCACACACTATGCTTTTATAATACTGTGACCACTAAGCTCTAAACACTAATGGTTCTTATGGGACAGAGGCAATCTATTAACATGAAAGAATGGCCCAGCAGTCTTATTTCCAAGGATAAACTCCTCCTCACCTCTCACACCACCTCCTCTCCCTCCCCATTCTTTCTTTGCTCTTGACTAGGACTTCATAAAACTGCCTCGTGGGCTGTGACCACTGGGAACGTCAATTTTTGAGTTGAAGGCCATCTACTCCAAACCTTCATGGTACAGATGGGAAAACTGAAGCATTGAAGAGCTGAGAGAGGAGCTGAAGATGACATAGGAAGTGATGAGTGGAACTGGGATGCACTGGCTTATAACAAGAATTATACTGTCTCATGGACATCACTGCAAGACTTCAAGGGTTCATGACTTTTACCCTCTCATGGACATCAGTCCAGAAGAAAATCCAGCCAAAGAAAATCAGAAGATCTTAGAGACTTTTATCTAGAGACGGGGATTTACCCCTTTGCAAGACAAGTTTGGAATTAAAATGGAAATGGAGGAAGAACAGTTGGAAAAGACCTAACAGAAATGACAAAAACAAACATTTCGACCCCTTTAAGAAAGCTAGAGAGCAAAGGGACCCCCTCCACATTCTTGCACCTGGCTGGCTCACATCTGGAACCCTGGTCTCCTTCTGCCAATCCTGATTCAGCAAGGTTACTTGACACTGGAATGGATACTCAGAGCTAAGTCTTTTGACTGATTTGTTTCCTGATCTATGATGACATTCAAAACTCCACTGAGCTTTGAGAGAGGAGAAGCAAACTTAAGCCCGTGATATTGTTGGAAATCCGTTTCCACGTCTCCTCCTTCTAACCCTCCTCTCGCGTCCAAGTTACATACATTTTTTATCGGCACCAAAACTATTTCTGGGGCCCCTTTAGTAGTACATTCCTCGATCCATCCCTGGTACCAGTAGAGAGGAGGGAGATGAATGATTCCTTCAAAGCTCAGATGTAAGCAACTGGGGGTGGAAGGGCCGGGAGCTCCCAGCTCCGGAGGCTTGTTGCTGAGGCATTCCAGGGGTTCTATCCACTGGCCTGGGAGAAAAGAGAATACTCCTTCGGGGTCTCTATTTCAGGATCATTGACTGGCAGGTGGCCCAGATTTTGTGAGGTTCCTATCACAGTATGAAAATGAGAATAAGGTGAAGAACCAGGTAAAAGTTTTGCACTGTGTGAGACAAGGGGTGGTCTGGGCTGTGCTTTTCTCCCTTTTCTCTTCCTCTTCTGTTGCTGTTTAGTCTTGGTTGCTGATCCCAGAGAAAGCAGGGGATTTTTTCAGACCTGATTTTTGATGCTTTCTATCTAATACTGTGATCTTGGAAAAGTCACTTAACTTTCACGGGCCTCAGTTTCCTCATTTGTAAATCTGAATGTAGAATTATATAACTTCTGAGATTTCTTCTAGTTTTATATCTATTATTTTGTGGTCTGCGATCTTCCAAAAATCAGAGACAGAGAAATGCATAACACCAGAGATCCAGAACTGGGAGGAACTTCAGCAATCATTTAGTCCAATATCTTTTATAACAAAGCTGACCAGTGGCCGTCTAACCTTTTGTAGCACCAATTCTGGCGCCTGCCTCTCGTGGTAGTAAAATTGTGATCCCCAGAGGGCAATCGATGACTTCCCTTCTCATTGTTCTGAGTAATCCTGATGGACTGTATTTATAGTACTATAGCTCATAAGCCCCACCAGTGTGCTTCCCAATAATGCTATCAGACTTTAATTAGCTTTTTCAAATAGATTTACTGAAGTTTACCAAATGCAAGTAGAGTTGGTACAAAATATTCTTCTCAACCTGAGGATGCTCTTTTCCTTTGTGTCAAAAGACCCCTTGAGAAAGTGGGCTCAAACTAACATACAAAATGTGAAGAATATTATGTGGACTAAGGAAGTGCCCCGGGCTCTGGCTCCTGGCCCCTGGAAATCCTTTTCCCTCTTTTTGGAGTTCTCATAAAATTACCCTTAGGGTATGGCTCTCTGTTGGGCTCTGAGAATCATGGCTTTTCTATAGTCCATAGCTGGAACTTCTCTCCTTCATAAGAGATCATGATTCCTAAAGCCACCACCATTGTTGGGAGGCTGCTTATCCAAATCCATTAACAACAGGTAATTAGTTGTTAGTCACTAACAATCCAATGACCAAAGCCAGTGGGACTTCTCATGTCCCTGAAAAATCTTCTGAATTCCCATAATTACTTGGGCACTTTAATTCTTATTCACCTAAGATCAAGTGAGAATAAACTTAAATGAAACAAAGATTCCTGAGGAGCTCAAGCACAATTGGATGAAAGATCGGGCAAGTTCCTGATAGCTGTGTTTGTTCCACTCATTGTCGGGGGAAAAAAGAGTTTGAGAGACCCACAAGTTCTCCCCTTGGTACTTAATTTTAGCTCCACATCTCCTGAGTACATGTATATGTACTTACAGAGAGGCACATATAAAAATACTAAGTAAATCAAGGGCTATCACTTTCAGCCACACTCTTAGAACTCAGTTATTATATTTTAGGACCCCTTATTGTCTTTTTTTAAAAAAATGTATTTATTTATTTAATATTTTATTTTATTTTATTTAATAATAACTTTATATTGACAGAATCCATGCCAGGGTAATTTTTTTACAACATTATCCCTTGCACTCGTTTCTGTTCCGATTTTTCCCCTCCCTCCCTCCACCCCCTCCCCTAGATGGAAAGCAGTCCTATATATGTTAGATATGTTGCAGTATATCCTAGATACAATATATGTTTGCAGAACTGAACAGTTCTCTTGTTGCACAGGGAGAATTGGATTCAGAAGGTAAAAATAACCCGGGAAGAAAAACAAAAATGCAGATAGTTCACATTCATTTCCCACTGTTCTTTCTTTGGGTGTAGCTGCTTTTCTGTCCATCATTTATCAATTGAAACTCAGTTAGGTCTCTTTGTCAAAGAAATCCACTTCCATCAGAATACATCCTCATGCAATATTGTTGTCGAAGTGTATAATGATCTCCTGGTTCTGCTCATTTCACTTAGCATCAGTTCATGTAAGTCTCGCCAGTCCTCTCTGCATTCATCCTGCTGGTCATTTCTTACAGAACAATAATATTCCATAACATTCATATACCACAATTTACCCAGCCATTCTCCCATTGATGGGCATCCATCCAATTTCCAGTTTCTAGCCACTACAAACAGGGCTGCCACAAACATGTTGGCACATACAAGGACCCCTTATTGTCTCCTCACTTCCCCCTTCTGATTTTTCTCTCTTTTTGTTCTTTCCTTCCTTCCTTCCTTTCTTTTTTCTTTCTTCCTTCCTTCCTTCCTTCCTTCCTTTCTTTTTTCTTTCTTCCTTCCTTCCTTCCTTTCTTCTTTCTTTTCTTCTTTCTTTCTTTCTTTCTTTCTTTCTTTCTTTCTTTTCTTCTTTCTTTCTTTCTTTCTTTTCTTCTTTCTTTCTTTTATTTCTCTTCTTTCTCTTCTTTTTTCCTTCCTTCCTTCTTTCTTTTCTTCCTTTCTTTTTTCTTCCTTTCCTTCTTTCCCTTTTTCTTCTTCATCCCTATCTTTTCATTCTCTTCTTCCTCCTCTTTGTAGCAGGACTTAAAGAACTCAGAGTGCCTAGTTTAGATGAGAGAGGCAGTGTGGTACAATAATTGAAATTGGTATCAAAAGGCCTAGCTTCAAATCTTGGCTCTATCATTTAATACCTTATAATCTTAGGAAAATCTCCTGACATCCTTGGTCCTCAGTTTCTTTATCTGTAAAATGAGATAGTCTAGATGGCCTCTGAAGTAATATATAGCTCTCAATATATGACCCTTAGTTGTAGGAGAGAAAATCTTACAATGTTTTCACCTTTGCTACTGATTTAAGCCTTCATTTGCTCTTAGCTGTGTCCATTACTGCCTGACAAGGTTCCTTTTTATCACATGGAGGTTCGACCACAAATATTAGTGGACTAGATGGCTTGGGCCTGTGCACTGAGAGTTCGGTGATGATTTGTCCTTTTCTGCTCAGGTGGCTATCCAGCTCTTGAGCTCTGGTTTTGATTGCCTGTCCTTGGACCACCCCCAGCATCTGTTGGTTTCCATACTTATGCTCTCCTTTGGTGTTTGATTCTGACCATCCAGGAAAGCACATTCATCAGACCTTCAACCTGTAGATGTAGGTGGCCTTCAGTAGCCCCTTGTTTCAAAGTCACTATCAAGAACCTCTATCTCCTCAAATGGCCCTTGTGTACCTAAATCCAACAGTCCAGCGTGCGCAATTTTTCTCCCATTGCTCAGAATTGATGCTACAGGGTCCCATTCTCAAGGAAGTTACTTGGAATTCCCTAGGGTGGAAGGGTGAGCCATTTCCTAGTAACAGGCCTGTTGACACTGCCATTTTTCTCAGTTGCATCTGTGTGGGAATGTGCCTTAAATGCTGGATGACACTTCTCTCCAAAAGCCAGAGTTTTCTCAATCTTCCCCCCAGGGGAAACATGTGCGAATATGATCATTGGCTCTGATGGGCCAATGGAAGTGGGGAATCATAGAACCTTATATCTAGAGCTAGAATCAACGTCAGAGGCCACATGGTCCAACCTTCCTATTTTGTAGATAAGGAAACAGACCTAGGGAGAATGAGCGACTTCCCAAAGATAGAAAGGAAGGTGAGCTATACCAAACAGCTGCATTGCCCTGGGACTTTGGTGACAGAAGCTTAGAGCTCCTTCCCTGTTGCCCTAAGGCCCAGATCACCCCCGTGCCCGAGGAATCATCTCCCTGACGTTTCTGGTGTTATGGAGATGAACTCTCCCCTTGGGTGCACCACTCTCCTGTTTTTGCTGCAGTGCTCATGGCCTGCCAAGTACAATGTACTCTGGGCTGGGAGTGAGTCTTCCAAAACCAAAACAGTGTTGAAATGCAGCAGGCTGGGATGGTATTCTACGTAAGAGAATGGCAGGAACTTAGATAAATTATTCAGCTGACTCTAAACCCAGTTTTCACAGTGTTGACTGCTTTTCCCAATCTGCTTTCAGTTTGCACTTGGAGCCGCCCGTCAGGTTGGAGAACCTGCAGTTCTGGGAGAGCAACATATTTGGACCTAAGGGAGAAGGGCAGGAAACAGTTGGACCCAGAAAACACCAAGGGCCTTAAGAATGGCTTGACTCTTTGGCAGGACCTTTGGCAGGGGGAAGGACCATCTGGTAAGAGAGGGAGTCAGGGTTTCTATTCCCCACAAGTTGTGATTATGCCGAAGAGCCTTTTTCTTAGGTACTTTCTTAAAACAGACACTCGGGTCTCTAAAATACCAAGGAGAATGATTTGGGGGCTCCTCAGGCCAATGGAATCAACGTAGTAGAACAGAAAGGGGAGAAGAATGGCTGCCATCTTCCTTTGTGTTTCCTATCCCTTTATCTCCTTATCCCATGGAGAGTTACCTGTAGATGATCAGTATGAGGGACACTTGAGTCACCTTATCTGAGTTAGCCTCTCTCTATAGCACCTTGGTAAGGGAGAAAAAAACGATGATCATCTGTATGTATTTGAATGTCTGTCACGTGGAGAGGGAACAGATTGTTCGGCTCCTTCTCAGTGTTCCCTTAGCACAGAACCGGGCACATACTAAGCCTTTAATAAATACTTGTTGACTTGATTTGACCCAACTTGCCTGACTCAAAAGAGAACTATGAACAAGTGGTTGAAGTTGCAAAAAAGGAGATTTAATCTTTAGAGGAAAAATTTGCTAATAATTAAAGTAATTCATAAAAGGAGTAAGTTTTCACAAGATATAGTGGGCTTCTCTTTGAGATCTTTGAAGCAGAGGCTTTGAGAACAAGCCAGAAGCAGCATGGGATAATGGATAGAAAGATGAACAGAGTCAGGAAGTGAGTTCAAATCTTGCCTCAGATACTTAGTAACTGTGTAACACTTGCTTCTCTTGGATTTAGCTCCTCCTCTGGAAATGAGGAAGTTGGACTGGACACAGTTTCTGGTTCTCATGCTGTGGCTACATTGTAGTAAAGAATGTTTCTTAGGGTTGGTTGGGACTGGGTGATTATGAGATATCTCTAGCTCTGAAATTCTGCGAGATTTCCATCCTTTCTTATTTGAGAAAGTTCTCACTCCTTTTTCTCACTTCTCCTACTCCCTCCCTCCCCTTTCCATTATTAAAGAAACAATTTAGGAGAGAGACAACAAAGGCCAGGATAATAAAGTAAAATGGCAGCTCTCGTCTCCCTTTTTCTAGGAACTATTTACTGTCTTTAGGAACAATAAATGAAATTGGGGGACAAACTAACTTTGGATGAAAGGCTTCTGCAGGCACTCTTATATTACTATGCTATTTTTCTCAGGTATACCCCAGGCTTCCATTTTGGATGAGGTCACTAATTAGCTTGATCTTCCATTTGGCTCTGAAAGGAGGAGTAGAGGGCTCAGATATAACTACCAAGAATTCCACCTTCAATTTTCACATTTCTACATTGGAGGTGGAGTCACATTTGAGGTGTCAGGTTGTTAGCACGATGGTAGTGAAGGAATATGTTCTTTCTTAGTTTCATGAGGAAGAAAATGGTTTACGTGGATGGATCACCATCTATATCATTGTAGAGAGTGCCCACATCATTGCACTCACAGAGCTATGGCTGCATGGAATTAGGAACTTAGGGTTTGATTTTTCCTGGAAGCTAGAAAAGGCTCCTTCCCTATTCTTGCAGATCACGTATATAGATAATCCATCATGTTGATCCTCATTTTCCTTCCAATGTGTCTTCAATATCTAGAGCTGTTCTTCGGGCTAGTCTTTCTCTTCTCCGTTCTCTTTATCTAGCTTCCTTCTTCACATTGAAAATAATGACTGATATTGAGGCATCCTGTGCAAAAGTTATAATGACCCAGACCCTCGCTATCAGAATCCTTCCCCATTCTGACAATATGAGGACCCAATCCCTTTGTCCCCTTATCATCCACCTACAATATCTTAGCATCTCTGCCTAGGTGAGGCAAATTTTTCTCAGTCTTCAGCCACATCTAACCCCCTTGATTAAGGTTTGGGGAAAGAGGGGACTGCCCCAATTCAATTTGAACCCCTGTATCACTTTTAAAGAGCACCAATGACATCACAGAATGAAATCTTGACTTGAGCTTGAATTGGATTTAAGTGGGGCAGAGTGCACAAAGGATATTTTGAGAGTAGAAATGACAGCCACCATGCTCCCTAGGGAAACAGATCTTAATGCCACTGACAGAGACAGAATGAACCCAACTCCATGGGGTATTTTTTACAATCTTATGGAAATCCCTCTTTTCTTCTTTCCATTTTTACAGTGAAATGTCAATCTTTCTTCCCCAGGAACCATAGCCCTAGGCAACTTCCTGATTCCTTTGTGAAATACCCTATTTGTAGAATCACAGGTCTTAGATCCAAAGACTTCAGAGGCCAGTTAGTCCAAATGCTTCATTTTACAGATGAAGAAACTGAGGTCTGGAGTTTTATAATGACTTGTTCCAAAGTCACATGGGTGATAAACATCAAAAGTACGATTTGAACTCAAGTCTTCTGATTTTGGAGTCTGTGTTCTTTCCTGTGTGCTAGTTTTTAAATTCAGTTCAGTACAATTCAAGGTCAAATCAATTGAAATGGTCCATTTAAATCCATTCAATTCATACTAATCCAATTCAATGCAATATGACAAGGATGTCTTATCTAGTCTTTTGCAAGCTGGATACTCTGACACTTTCTGGTGGAATTATTTCAGATTAACCTCTCTGAACTTCAGTTTCTCTGTAGATCAAATTGAGATAATAATAACTTCCTTGGATCTAATGAGATGTTCTATGGGGAAGCACTTAGTAACTGGAAATTACCGTGTAAATATAAAGTTAGAGGAGAAGGCAGAAGTGTAAATGTCTGAGTAGTTCCATATCAGGGTCCCTCTGCAAAGGAGGAGACCTCTCACTCCCCTGGAATATTCCCTGGTGTAAATCATAATTCAATTAAAATAATCGACCAACTTTTATATCTATTTGCTCATACTTTGTGCCTTAAAACCCAGAAATTTATTTACATCATGATAAAGGATTGGAGTAAAGGGTAATAGAGAGAGGGGGGAGTCTCTAAAGTAATTTGGGACCAAAAAAGTTGCCATTTTTCTGGAACAAGACCACATTTACCCAGGGTCAGAGGCAATATGATTTTTTAGAAAATGCAAAGATATTCAAGGGAATTCTTGACAGAGGTTGGGAAGATTTTTTTTCCATCCGTAGGTCCAAAATATTTGCACATTATAAGCAGATGGCAACAAGTAGCTCTATCCTTTAAGTCTGTTGAACAAACCTTGTATCTGCCGCCTGGCTCCGGCCACCCCAGCTATCACTCCCAATGCTGCCACCTGTCAGGAACTTAAATGCACAGCACTGAGCTGCTCTGCTTTACCTATTAAGGCAGGTTATCCCTGCTGAATGTCTTTATTATTTTCTCCATCTCCATTCATTATTCATTCCTTTATAAATTGCCTATTTATTTTTTTTTTGTCCACACTTGTGACTTGATCAACACCTGATGCCCAGGGAGAGGGTATTTCCTCAAGCATGGCGGATCTCAATGGCTCCGCAACTTAGATTGTAAGAGCCACCTGAGGATACTTAGCATTTCATTGACTTGCTCAGGGTGACAAAGCTCACACATGTCAGTCCAGTTTAAAAGTAGCTTTCTAGTCACTGTCATTGTTCATTCCCTCTTTGTACAAATCTGGAAGAGATTGTTAAAGTTACTGATGCTAAAAAATAGAGCAGGGAGAGAAATAAAAATAATGTTCAGGAGTCTGGTTCTAATAGGTTGATTAGGTAGATAGATGGATGAAAGGATGGATATAGTTTAGAGTGAATGAGCATTTATTAGGTACTTACTATGTGCCAAGTACTGTGCCGATCACTTGAGGCACATAGAAAATCAAACAAGATAGTATCTGATTGAAAGGAACTCACTTTTTATGGGAAAAATGGGACATTAAAGGGTGTTGGACCTCGACGAAGAGGCAATAGCACATGATTTGTTGGACTGTTTCCCAACTAGATAAGGTAAAAGGCTCCCATATTAGAACCAAAGGGAAGGACCAAAAGGAGACTCCTAATACTGAGGCTCTAAGGCCTCATATAAGGCACTATATAGTGCTCTAAGGCAGGTCAAACAAGACATATATTAAGCATTTCATACATGTTCCATCTATATTGATCTTGCTCTCTTTTCTTGAACCTTCCTCTCTGTCTCTCTCACTTATTCTCTTTGTTGTGCTCTTTCATATTCTGTCTCTTTCAGTGTTTCTTTTTCCCTCTGTTTCTCAGTCTCTGTCTCTGTCATTGTCTTTGATTGTCTGTCTCTTGCTCCATAATCTTATGAAATAAACCTTATAGTGTTATTTTTGTCATCATGGAATGAGAAACTCAGAAAAGTAAGGTTATTGCCCATGATTGCACAGCTAATTAGCAGCAGAGGTAAAATCTGAGCCCACTTCTCCCTGACTTGATATCTGGCACTCTCTCTGCTATAGGACATAGCTTCTTTTAATGAAGGCATTATAGGGCAATGCAGTACCTAATTTTTACTTTCATTTTTTTCATTTATAGATACATACAATGCTATACACACACACACACACACACACACACACACACACACACACACAAGCAAAAGCTAAGGTGATCTTCCCTGAGCTAAAGTTTTAGCTCTTTCCTCTACATCCATGAGGAATGGGAAAGCAAGAGCCTGAGTTAGGGTGACTTTGAAAGGAAGTGATATGACAGAAACTCTCAACTAATATTTTGAGACAATTCTTCCCTGTTCCTAATGACCTCTGCAGGTACACCCTAAATACCATTAAAAGCCAAATTCCTGTTTTCTGTCTGGGCTTTTATAATATCTTTGAATGCCGGGAAGAAAAGGCCTTTCCTAATTCTCCCATGACTAATATTTCTACCCATCTGAAGGACAACCATGGTCATGGTGAGAAAGTAGAGGAGCCAGTTGAAGCTGGCCTTTGGAGTGAAGGGAACCAGTTAGAATCTTGCCTCTGACCCCTGCGGCCTCCAGATTCCCTCTGGGAAAGTCATTAAGCTCACGGTGCTCCCAGGTAAGGCTCTAATTTTGTAAGTGACAGAATAGAAAGTTGGTAAAGAAGTTTCCTCCCTATGAAATCATATGTCTGGTCCCCCAAAGCCCCAGCTAACTCTTCATTCCTAGATGATGTTTTATTAGGCAGGACTTTGTACTAGCCATGGTTCTCCATTCCCTCCCACCCTTCACTGTGCCGAATGACAAAGGATTTATCGTAGAAAATTAGATTAAGAGAATCATAGGATCAAAGATTTTAGTCTGGAAGCAGTCTCAGAAACCCTCTAGTTTAACCCCTTTGTTTAAAAAAATGAAAAACGAAGACCTAAGGAAATAAAATGACTTGACTAAGATCACATAGATGGATGCAATTTCCAGAGATATGTAATTTAGGATGGTACTTAAAGCAAGGGCTTAGGGAGGAGCACTTTAAAGAAAATTTTAGAGCCAAAAGCAGTGGGTGAGAGTTGCAATAAAAAAAGAAATGTGGTTTAACATCAAAACAAAGCTTCCTAACATTGGGCCTATTCAAAAGTAGGTGGTAGTGGGTTTCTATCCCTTGGAGGCCATCAATCAGAGGCTGATAACTATTTCTATAAGAGTGGACATTCCTTTTGGGTATAGGTTGAATTAGAATTTAAAGGGTTTTGTGTCATGAATTTCTTTGGCTGTTTGGGGAAACCTGTGGACTCTTTCTCAGAATAATTTTAAATATACAAATAATGATAGTAGCCAGCATTTATATAGAGCTTTAAGGTTTGCAAAGTACTTTTCTAGATATCTCATTTTGTCTTTAAAACAAACCCTGGGAGATAGTACTATTATTATCTGCATTTCACAGATGAGGAAAATGAGGTAATTAGTGACTTCCCAGAGTCGTATGGCTAGGAAGTGTCTGAGGTAGGGTTTGAATTCAGAATTTCTTGGTTCCTATAATATTGCTGTATATACCATATCATATATGCTGGAGTTATTTTAAATAAAATATATGATTATGAAGAAAACCAGTTATGTTGAAATAAAATTATCAAACTAGTAATAAAAAAGTTAATAGACTTCAAGTTAAGTTAAACCCTTCAGACTAGATGATCAACTCTTCTAACTTCTAAAAACCTGTGACTTAGTCCAATCTACTCATTTTTCAAAGAAGGAAATTGAGTTCCAGAATTGTTAAAGAGACCAAGGTCAACAGAGAGCAAGGATATAACTGGGATTCAAACCCATGTCCCCTGACTCCAAAACCAATATTTTTTTTCTACTTCTCCTTGGGAAAATCAATCATTTATCAAGAGCTTCCTATGTGCCAAGAACTGTGCTAAGTGCTGGAAACATTGGAGACTACATGGAAGATGAATAGTTATTTCTCCTAAAGTACAAACTTTTTATTTAAGGACTCTTGCTTGGTTTGGCTGCCATTGAGCTAGCTGAAAGGGAGGAGAAGGGAGTCCTAAATCTGCTGGACCCTTTCGAAACAAAGAAGCATCTTTTCTGGTGGTTTCATTAACTCTTACACTTAATCAGAATGTCCAGATGTTGAAGGGCCAAACTCACACGTTCGCAGGTGTGGTAGTGCAAACACCTTCCAGGCTCCCAGGAGGACTGGCTATTTATAACAGCCCAAACCCAAAATGAAGCATAAAGCCCAGGTTGTGTAGCCTGTTTGGTGGCATCTGCAAGAAGCACAATTGGCTAATATCCATCTACTCTTTCCATCGTCAACCTCATTCCAGGGTTGGGAAACGCAACAAGTCCTGAGCCTACGTTTGGAATTGATTTCCGCCATCTCTCAGGAAAATAATCCTGGGCAGCTCGGAGGTTGGGTCCTTGTTCACAGGATGACAGTCAGGGGGTCTCCCCGTTGGAAGCATATTCAAGAGTCATGTAGTCCAATGCAGATCTCACCACGAATTTCGTAACTTTAGCTTGAAGACCTCCTCTGATAGGGCGTCCACTAACTTCCAAGGAAGCCCGTTTCACATTTGGCCAGCTTTCGCTGTGAATAAGTTTTTCCTCAAATCAAGCCAAAATCTGACACTTTCCACTAGATGTCCTTAGTTCTTCCCTCTGAGGTCAAGCAGAATATAGCTAATTCCTCCAAGGAAGGCAGCACAGTGGAGAGGGTGCTGGATTTGGTATGAGAAAGTCCTCAGTTCAAATCCTTCCCTAGATATTCATGAACTGTGTGATCTTGGACCAAAGCAAAAATAACACTGAACCTCACAGTCTCAGTTGTAAGACATAATTATGATGCCCATCTCACAGCATTGCTGTAACGATCAATGAAAGGAAAACAAACATTTATTAAACATCTCCCATGTGCCAGGGCCTTTGCCGTGCTTTGTCGAAATATTAACAAAGCACATTGCAAATTTTAAAGTGTTAAATACAAGCTATTCTTATTGCCAAAGAAACTGGCTTTTGAGTATATGACAAAGGGCATCATGGCTCCCATAAGCCTTCTCTTCTCAAGCTTCCACTTCCCTAATTCCTATGACTTTTTCTCTCATTTGTCATTTCTCGTTCCATTCTAAGACTTTTCTTTTCTTCTCTGGTCACCACTAACCAAGAGGGGATACCTAGTGTGACTATAAGTCTGAAGACCTTTGGAGGCTAAAAGACATTGAAGGCTAGAGGAGAAAGACTTCAGGTGCAAAACAGAACTCACCTGGCCTTGAAAGGCTAAGAGGCTTGATTGCCTAAGTCGAGATTGGCCGAGAACCTGCCATGGGGCATAGACTAATTCCACTGCTTCGTCTTTAGACTCTCATCTCCATAATGTTCCCAGAGGAGTATGGGAATCAAAAGAAAAAAGATAACAATGGTCATCCTAAGTGAAATGGGAGTTATTTCATGATAGAATAGAGAAGCAAGGTGTCATAAAGAAAAAAGCTCTCCCAGGATTCAAGATGGCAGAGTAAGCAGTAAATCATCGTAACTCTCCCATGTTCACCTCCATAAAAAAGAACCCCAAAGCAAATCCTGGAAGATCAGAACCAAGAAACTTGGAAGATTGATCAGCAAAAAAGACCTGTCTTACTTGAGTAAAAGACGAGTGCTGTCCAGCCACAGCCACTGGAGTTGGAGATATTGAGCCCCAGTGCCTCAGCATAGCCTAGTAATGGACAGATTTTAGCCTGAATTCTAGCTCTAAAAATCGGCATGTACTTCAGCAGAATCTGGCATAGGTAGGCAGGCTCGGGGGTCAGACCACTGTGCTTCAGTGTAGCTCCTGGAAATGTAGAAACACTCCATTAGTTTCTGCACATGCCAGAACCAGCATTAGTTCCATGATCAAGGTGACAGATCCTTACAGTCTCCAGGAGCACCAGCCACCATCACCCTACCTGCCCCCTCAGCATAGCACTGGACAAGAAGATCCCCTTCTTCCCCCACCCCACCCCACCCCTGGGCCTCAGGGCAACATCAAGGCAGCATCGGATAAATAGCTAGGCTTTGTGGTCCCTGGCACAAGAAGCCTGAGATAGTAGTACCCTTCCATCCTAGGGAGCAGAGGTCAAAATTAAATAAAGAGGAAAAGGTTAAAAAAAATGAGCAAAAAAAAATCACAAAAAGAATTCTGACCATAGAAAGTTATTATGGTGACTGAGAAGATCAAGACACAAACTCAGAAGGGGACAACATTGTCAAAACACCCAGGGGCAAAACCTCACAGAAAAATGGGAAGTGGTCTCAAGCCCAGAAAGAACTCATAGAAGAGCTCAAAAAAAAGTGCTCAAAATTATATAAGACAGGTACAAGAAAAATGAGAGAAAGAAATGAGAGTTATGCAAGAAAATTTTGAAAAAAGACTCAACAGCTTAGAAAAAGAAAAATAAGAATAGACTGAATGGAAAAGAGATACAAAAATCCACAGTGTATGATATATGAAATGAAACAAAATAATTAAGAGATGAGAAAGAGGGAGTATTTGGGGTACAGAAGGAAGGGAGAAGTAGAATGGGGGTAAATTATTTCACATGAAGAGACATAAAAGATTGAGGGTGGATCATGGGCATCATTTGAACCTCACTCTCATAAGTATTAGCTCAAAAATGAGAATAAGATACTCAATCAATTGAATATAGAAATCTAATCTGCCAGGGCACCAGAAGGGGAGGAGATTAAATAAAGGAGTGTGTGTGTGTGTGTGTGTGTGTGTGTGTGTAACTGACAAAAGAGATGTCTGACTGGGAGTTGGTAGTCAAAAAAATACTTGAGTGAAAGGAGAAAGAGGAAAAAGAGGAGGAAAAATAAATAGGTTGAAGGGAAATACACAGTAATCATAACTGCAAATGTGAATATCTCCCATAAAATGGAAGCCAATAGCAAAGTGGATCAAAAAACTAACTCCTACAACATATTGTTTTACAAGAAACACACTTGAAGCAGAGACACACAGAGTAAAGGTAAAAGACTGGAACAGAATCCATTACACTACAGTTAAAGTAAAAAAAAAAAGCAGGGGTAACAATTATGATAGATAAAACAAATGCAAAAATAGACTTAATTTAAAAATGAAGAAAGAGAGTACATCTCACCATAAAATGGACAATAAGGTAATATCAGTGGCAACCTTCTATGTACTAAATAGTATAGCATCAAAATTATTTTAAAAAATTAAGTGATGCATTTTTGTTTTTCTTCCCAGGTTATTTTTACTTTCTGAAGCCAATTTTTCTTGTGCAACAAGAGAACTGTTCGGTTCTGCACACATATATTGTATCTAGGATATACTATAACATGTTTAACATGTATAAGACTGCTTGCCATCTAGGGGAGGGGGTGAAGGGAGGGAGGGGAAAAGTTGGAACAGAAGTGAGTGCAAGGAACAATATTGCAAAAATTACCCATACATATGTTCTGTCAATAAAAAAACTGTAATTAAAAAAAAAACTAAAAAAAAGTGAGTTACAGGTTCATGGCCAAAGATATAGAGAATATTACAAAATGTAAAATAGATAATTTTGAGTATATTAAATTAAATAGCTTTTGCATAAACCAATGCAATCAAGATTAGAAAGAGAGCAGAAAGCGGGGAAACAATCTTTACAGCAAGTAGTCTTCATTTCTCCAATAGAGAGAACTATATTAAATTTATAAGGATACCAGCTATTTCCCAATTGCTAAATGGTCAAAGGATATAAGCAGGCCCTTTTCAGATAAAGAAATCAAAACTATTTATCAGTGTATGAAGAAGTGCTCTAAATCATTTTTGATCAGAGAATGCAAATTAAAACAATCCTCAGGTAGCACCAAAAAACAACCACTTGTTATATTATGAATAATACGATTAAAAAAGGAAAATGATAAATGGTGGAGAAGATGTGGGAAAATTGGGAAATTGATCCATGGTTGATAGAGTTGTAAACTGATCCAATCATTCTGGAGAGCAATTTGGAACTATGCCCAAAGGGCAACTAAAGTTGCATACCCTTGGATCAAACAATATGACTACTAGGTCTGCATCCCAAAGAGATTATTATAAAAGGAGAAAGGACCTACATGTGAAAAATATTTATAGCACAATAAATGTGGCAAATTATTGGAAACTGAGGGGATGCTCATCAACTGGGGAATGGCTGAACAAGCTGTGGTATATGGTTGCAATGGAATACTATTGTACAATAAGAAATGGTGGAGAGGCAGATAAAGTGAGCAGAACCAAGAAAATATTGTACACAGTATCGGCAACATTTTATGATGATCAACTATGAATGACTCAACTCTTCTCAGCAACACAGTGATCCAAGAAAAGTACCAAGAACTGAAGGAGGAGAAAATGCTGTCTACATCTAGATTGATCAAAGTGTATTTTTTCTTATTTACTTCATTCTTTGTCATGTATTTTTCCTTTTTGATTTGTTTCATCTTTCACAATCATGACTAATATGGAAATATGTTTTATATGATATTACATGTATAAACTATATCAAATTGACTATCATTTTAGGAAGAGAGGAATGGAGGGAGAGAAGGAGAAAAACTTGGAACTCAAAATCTAATAAAAATGGATGCTAAAGATCATCTTGACATGTAATTGGGGGAAAATATTATTTTTTTTAAAAGAAAAAAGATAAATTTTTCCCATTCAGGAGACAACAAAGAACTTCAGAGTCTGAGGAAGTCAAAGAGAAGCTATGTTTTTGATATATTTTTGTCTCTATGTGTTAGCTTAATAGATTGTTCAAAAGATTATGCACACTGTGAGTGTTTTGATGGCATGTCCTGCGAAGGAGTGACGGAAGATCGTGTAAGGATTGACTATTGTAAATGTTCCTGAATCTTTTAATCAAATCATCAAATAGACCAAATGAGCTAGAAAAAATGGCATAATTTTGAGAATCAGAACCTCAAATTTTGGTCTTTGCCCTCATAGAACCTTTGTTTCAATGGGAAGTTGGGATTTATATAAAAAACAATTCATGTCTGATTTTTCTTGTGCAGTATGATAATTGTGGGAAAATGTATAGAAGAATTGCATGTTTAACATATATTGGATTGCTTCCTAGGGGAGGGAGTGGGGGGGAAAGGAGGGAGAAAGATTTACAACACATGGTTTTGCCCCAGTGAATGTTAAAAACTATCTTTGTATATATTTTGAAAATAAAAAGCTATTATTAAAAAATAATTCATGTTGATAACATAAGCTGAGAGCCAGCAGTGTATGTGTAAATGTTGGGGAGGAATATATCTTGAGAGAGGTGACATTTGAATTGGATTTTAGAAGATAGAGAAGGATTTGAGGAATTTACTAGGTGGAGATGAGGGAAAAGGAGGGAAAAAATAAATAGCTGATGCTCCTCTGTGGTGATCTGAGGAGCATTTAACAGAGAGAATCCCAGAATTTCATCCAGGAAAAAGTCAAATAGATGAACAATGCCTAATTTCCAGATTGACATGAAGTGAGATTGGTAGCCCATTGAGGTAGTCCATCGTGAAATTCGAGTAGGCGTTGAATATGGATGGTGAGCTGGGCCCAGATTGGATTTTGTGAAGGAGACTGGACTGAGTTAAATTTGAGAAACTTCGTAGTGCTTTCCATTATTTTCAGTTTCTTGATTCTCCAAAAGCCTATCCTTTTATCACTGTCATTCTTTTGAGGATGCAAAATGGCTTTGAATCATGAGTTACCACAAAGAAAGACCCAATGGGCACGTGCTCCAAAAGGTGATGAAAAGTAGCATGCTAGGTCAGTAGACTGTAGTATACATGTCTTGGTTAGAAATTAAAGTTCTTTGAGAGGACTTGAGTTTAAAATCTGTCTCATATATTTACTAGTGCGAGTACTGAAAAAAAATTCTCTTTAACTCTCTGGACTTGTCTCCTCCTTCGTAAAATGTGGGGATTGAACTTGATTGCCTATCTAAGGTCCCTTCCAGCTGCAAATCTTTGACTCAAGAACGCCCTATGTGCCCTGGACGGCACATAGTAGGTACTTAATAAATGTGGTAGGTTTATCTAGACAGACACTTCATTCTGATCTCACTGCTTTTTGTTTTTCTGCTAGGTCTCTGTCTTTGGAGAACTTTACACCTCAGGAAGTTTGGAGGCTTTGAGTATTCCCACTTCTATTAAAAATGTTAATTCATAAAGATTTGCCTCTCCGTATTACTCTGAATAAAGTCATATAACAATTATATCATTGACAATCCGCCATTTCCATCAGTAGTTGAATGCTCCAGGCTGTTTGGGGATTTATCTGAAGTACAAGGATTGCTGTCTGTTAGTGTTTAAAAGGTCATGAATTGTCAGCGCGAAATCCTTGTCATTTGATCATATCTTTTTAGGTAGTTAGCAACCTGCAGTGATAGGTTCAGTATCTCTCTGTATCAAGATTGTCAGCACTTTACAATTACCGTTGTTCTCATCTTTTCGGATGATGTTCACTTAGTCAGTCTGAGAATATCAGTATCTAGCTATTATATCCTGTGTTTTTATTGGGTGTCATCAATATGGCTATCACCGTAATTTGCAAAGCAAAAAGTTAAAGAGTTGAACCTCAATTTTGTTAAAATCTTCCAGTATTGAATTTTTTTTTTCTCCTTGGGTGAATGGACTAATTTTTTTTTACCCTTGCAGACCGATGATTGTACATTATGGTTGTTTTAAACTAATTAAGAGTATCGGGGCATGTAAGCTCATCTGCAGATTTCCTGGAAGTATTGGGAGCACTCTAGTAGCAGATGGCACAAAAGGGTTGACATGGATTTTGTCCTGTTCCCCCAAGGATTTAATTTCTCCCTCTAGGTCACGCTATTCTAATTTGGAGATTAGGAAGATCCATCATGGAGACATATATTCATAAAGTAGCTTTTGAATTTCTAAACTCTTTTCAAATACTGATTCTTTCATTTTTACTTGCCCCTCTGTTGGCCTAGCAAGGGCCTTGAATGTAGGCTTTAGTAAATCCCTGCAACAGATCAATGAAGTCTAGGCTTTTCGGTTAAAAAAACATATTACAATTCATCTCATTTTTATTCTTTTAAAAAATGAAATTCAAGTAGAAATGGTCCCAGACCAAGTTGCTATTTTTGGGGAAAATTACACATGCACTGGAGTTACTGTAGGGATTCGGCTTTCTTTCTGAGAGGAGAAGTTTGATTTTCCTTTTCCTTTCCAATTAAATGCTAAAAGCAACTTTGTGCATGTGGGCCCCGCATGGGGAGACGGCTTAGTGGAAAAGAGATAGAAAGATGAAGCTTCTCAGGATCCCTTTGACCCCAGCAGCTTTGCCACAGTATTAATACTCTATAGATAAAATGTGGATAAAATCTATACCGAGTTTCACAAGTTTTACAGCCTTTCCCATGTGATCCTTGCAAGTACTTTTGAGCTGATGGCTATCGTTATTCCCATGGTAGAGATGAGGAAATGTGGCAGACTGAGGTCAAGCGACTTGGAATTACAAAGAGTTGAGTTCCTATCTTACCTCAAAAACTCACTAGCTGTGTGATCTCGTGCAAATCATAAAACCTTTCCCAGCCTCAGTTTCCCTCTTTGTAATATAGGGATAACAATAGTACCTAAATCACAGGGTCGTGAGGAGCAAGCAAGAGAATCAAGCAAGATTGATTATATATCAATATAAATGCTAGCTAATATTATTGCTGGTTTTTTTTAATTAGCATATGAATCCAAACTCACTGAGTTTCTATCCAGTGCTGAATATTCCATAGTTTCCTTTGGGAGGAAATGTGGTTGAAGGGTTAAGAGCGCTGAGTTTAGAGCCAGGGAACTGGGTTTCAAGCCTCAGCCCCTTCCTCCCTGGGCTGCCTTTCCTTATCTGTAAAAGGAAGCTCTTGGATTATATGACTTCTAAGGCCCCTCCCAACCCTAAATTTAGGCTCTGATGACCTACCACCACTAATTGAAAAGAAAACTTGGGGATTTTTTCTTGGGTCGATCCACTGGTAGCAAATCAGACCGGCATTCTTTGAGTCTGACCCTATAGACCAGCCACTGATGTCGGAAGAGAATCGGTGACCTTTTTACGGTTAAATTCTTTGTGTTTTACATTCAGTCTTGAAACATCCCAAGCGTACACCTTTCCCCTCCATAAATCAGTTTTTCAAAATGTGCAACTCCTTTCAAAATGTCCCTGTGGCAAATTCACTATAAAATAAGAGGGGGGAGAGCCTCAGGCAGGGCCTTAACCATTCCCCATTGCCTCTCTCCCTCCTCCCCCAGCCTGAGATAAGTTCTTGGCAGGCCATAGCTCTTCCTAGATTTGTGATTTTTCACACAATGGCTATAAGGGTTACAGACAAGGGGCAGGGTTACCATATTCCTATCTCACTCCCTTAAGGGGCATCCTTATTTTTAGAAACCTCAGTTGAGATAAATTTCCTTTGATGTAACTGGACTTAAGTAATTAAGTGTATATTTCAACTGATGCCTCTTTCCCCCAGTGAGAGAATCCTACATTGTTGGCCAGGGAGGTTAATGCTTTGTCAGAGACAGAGAGAGTTCCTTTAACTGGAGACCCTTTGGGTCTAATTAGGTTACACACCTTTCATGTTTAAGGATGGGGGGGGGGGTTCTGATTTTCATTCCAGGCCACCTGAGATGGGATATGAGTTAAATATTCCAGTGACCCCCAGCCTCTCCAGCTTCCAACTAGATTTCTGAAACTGAACTAACATCCAATTTGCCCTTTCCTTTTGATCTCAATGAAGAGCTTTTCACTGTCTTTCTAACACTAGGGAACTTGGAGAGTGCACAGACCAAGTGGCTCCTGGGAGTGTGCCACTGGAAGGAGTCAGCAGAGGATTCAGATGATCAGATAAATGGAAACTTCTCTTGGGATCCGAGCTTATCTGATCGAATAGAATGAATGAACGACTCAGTGGATGGACAAATGAATGAATGAAAAAAAAAAACATTTATTAAGATGTACTATGATGAAGAACAACCGATTATAGCAAATTAGGTGTGTGTGTGTGTGTGTGTGTGTGTGTATGTTTGAGTGCACATAAAGAGAGATCTGTAGTTAAACTTCAACAAGCTACTGGTCTCTCTCTTAAAGACTCTCTGCATAATTACTCTATTTTTAAAGGGAGAGAGAGATAGATAGATACAGAGAGAGAGACAGCCAGGCAGACAGACACAGAGAGAGAAGAGAGGAAGGAAGGAAGGGAGAAGAACAAGAGACAGAGAGAGACAAAGAGAAAGACTGAGAGAGAAAGAGACAGACATACAGAGACAGAGATGTTCACATACAGAAAGAGACAGACAGACAGGGAAAGAAAGAGCCAGATAGGCAGAGAAGAGAAAGAGAGTGACAGAGAAAGACAGAGAGAGAGATTGAGAGAGAAAGAGATACAAAGAGAGAGAGAGAGAGAGAGAGAGAGAGAGAGAGAGAGAGAGAGACAGAGAGAGAGAGAGAGACTGACCTAATCCTGACTCTCAAAAGATTTACTTAAATACAAACTGAACAGGAGGAAAAAAAGGTCTTCCTTCACCCCCTGCTATGCTTGCATTTTCCACCCCCACCCCTGCCTCCAAATTAAGTGAGGATTAGCTTCTCACTTAGACCCCTATCTCGGAGATTGTGGAGTCTTTCTCTAAAGGCTCCAGTCGGGGTGATTGGCTGGCCCCTGGTTTAGGTGGAGGGGAAGAGACTAGATTGAAATTAGATTTATCTCTTGCATTGGGATTTTCGCTATCTGTCCCTGAGGGATCCCGGCTCAGTTTTTGCAGAGCCGCCCTCGGGCTTGGTTTCCAAGGCCCCTCTCGCTCTCTGGGCCCTTTCCTGAAGTTGGGAGAGAGAAGGTCTTGGGCCTGCCTGGTCCGGCGGTGTGCAAGGAATACCCTCGCTCTCCCAGCTTAGAGTTCTTTCCATTTAAACCCTACTTTGAAAATTTGCTCCATTAAAAACAAATTTAGAGCAGAGTTTCTTTTCTCTTCCTTGAAAAAAAAATGTATATGATAGTGATTAGCAATATTCTCAGTCGACTAGTAATTGAAGCCCTCCTGTATTCATTAAGGGAAGACTCCAAACTACTTGGAAAAAAGGAGAACAAATAAAAAGGGAGGGAGCAGAGTTAAGATGGAACTCGGCGGAATCTGTCTGCAAGCGGCCTGATTTATTTTCAAAGGCTTCGTTTCAGCGAAGGCAAGCAGCGTTCCTGCCAAGGAAAAGCCTTGGGGAGCGCGGAGGGCTGCAGAGCCGAGCTGGCTGCAGAAGCCGCGCTGTTTGTAAACAGAGCTTGGGGGAGATTGGCCGTGAAAGCCCACGGATCACGGCCGCGGCACGGGGAGGAGCGGGCACGGAGACGCGCGAGCCGGGGGGCGCCTCGGAGCGGCGTGGGAGGACCGAGGTGGCGGGGCCCGAGGGGCCATCGCGGCACCTGCAGGAGCCTCTCTCGGCCGACAAACAAATGCTTGCAGCTGAGCGTGGACGCTTGTGCAAATACACGTGCACGCACTCACATGTCTGTGTGCACACGGGTGTGCGTGTGCATGTATGTGCATTATATAGGATTTCCCCCCAAAAGGCGGTGCCGTGTCCGGGGCCGGGGAGGGGATCTGGGATGGAGGCACGGGGGGAAGCGAGAATGCAGGAGAGCCGTGCCAGCATGGAGAGGAGGGGAGGAGGGGGACAGACGAGCCTGGCCGGGGATGGGAGGGCTGCAACAACCCCCCACCCCCACCCCACCCCAGCAGAAGCTGCCGCCGCTGGGTCGGGGCGGGGGGCGCTGGAGGGGCGGCGGCGGCGGCGGCAGCGGCAGAGGCGGCTTAGGCCCTCCCCCTCTCCTGCGCCCTCCCCCTCCATCTGCTGGCGAATGAATCACCCGCCAAGCCGCGCCTCCAGGGGCCAGCAGCGGAGCGAGAGGGCTGGGACCGCGGCTCTTAGCGTAAAGGCGAGAAAAGCAAGCAGTTACTTGGGGTTTCCTCCCAGGGTTCTCTCCCTGCTGCCTCCGGGCCCTTCCTGCCCTACCTAGTTGGAGGGGCAGAAGGAGCCGGTAGTGGAAGCCTCCGCTGGCCGTCGTCCCTCCCGCAGCCATCCCTCTGCCCCCCACACCTGGCCCGGCCGTTCCCCATCCCGCTTCCTCTGCCGGCGCCCTCTCCCCTTCTCCCCGAGCCCGAGCAGAGGGCTGCTCCCCCTGGCTCTCCTGTGGAGTCGGAGATGCCCAGAGACTGTGCATGAGTCTGAAGCAAGGACGCTCTGTGACTCTTAGGCTGCCTTGGTTTCTCCCCTGGGATAATCCCAATGCAATCCGGGGGCGGGGAGGGGGATCCTGAAAGGGACTCGCAGCTAGGACTTGCTTCTTTAGCGTGGAAAAGTCCAGAAGCCCTCGGTCGCCCTGGTGTCCCCAGCCAGTCAGTCCGGGGGTGCAAAGGGGAACGCAGGGGTACAAGCGAGTGTGTGTGTGTGTGTGTGTGTGTGTGTGTGTACGCGCGCGCGTGCACGGGACCCACGGGGGAGGGGGCGCGAAACCCAGGGCGGGAGTAGGGGCGGTGACAGCTGCTGTGGCCGCCGCTGGGGCCCGGAGCACCCGGGCAGGGGCGGCAGCCGGGCTTGGGTCCCTGCAGCGGAGCGGCAGCGGCAGACAGCCGGCTAGCAAATAGCCGGTTCTGCCCGGTGCGCCCGGCTGCCGCCGCTGCCGCCGTTGCTGCTGCTGCCGGGGCTGGGGCTGGGCCGCGTACCGCTGCCGCTCAGGCTGCCGCGGCTGCCCAGGCTGCGGGGCTGGAACGGGGCTGGGGCCGCTGCCCCATCTGCTCCTCGCCCTGGGTCCCTCCCTGCTTCCCTCGCTTTGCTTCTGCCTCTGCCTCTGCCTCTCTGTCTCTCCACTCAACTCCTTTCCTTCTCATCTCTCCGTTGCCTCTTCTGTCTCTTCTGTCTCTTCCTTCCCTGTCTCGGACGCTCCGCTCTGTCTGACTGTCCGCCCGTCCTTCCTTTCTATTCCGCCTCTCTGCGTGTTGCTTCCCCACCGGGCGATAAGGCTCAGTTAGCCGGCAGCCCCCTGTGTCCGTCCATCAGTCTGTCCTCTCTACTCAGCCTGCCGCTGTCTGGCTCAAGGAGGGATTGAGGAGGAGCTTCTAGAAACTAACTCCCTTAAAAAAAAAAAAAAAAAAAAAAGCCTACTAGGATAAGAGCAGCCGTGGGCCGGCCCCCTCCTCCCGGCGGCCCCCCACCCCTCTTTGCTTTCCTCCTCCCTCCCCTGCCTACCATTCCCACTGCATCCCTCCTGTCTCCTGACACGCCGGCTGAGAAGAAGCTCTTTTCACTGAGGAGAAGAGGAGGAGGAGGAGGAGGAAAAGGAGAAGGAGGAGGAAAGAGCAGCGGCAGTCTGAGCAGCAGCAGCCTGAGTAACAGCAGCAGCTATAGCCTCAGCAGCAGCAGTAGCAGCAGCGGCAGCGGCAGCGGCAGCAAGCCCTCGTCCGGGCGACCCGGGTTGCCTCCAGGTGACGATGCTCTGGCTCTCCCCCAGCGTCCGGCCTCTGGCTCCGCGGCAGTGGCTGGCTTCCCCTGGGATTACCTTCAGTGTCTGGCTGCTGCTGAGTAACCTGTGGGTCCAGATGTCTCTGGCTTCCTCATTCCTGACAGGTAGGGGAGAGGGGAAGTAGGGGTAGCGCTTCTGCGGCAGCCGCCCAGGCTGCAGCAGCCGAACAGTCCGAGTGCCGAGACAACCCGGGAGGGAGCTCGGGAAGGGACCGGTAGCCGAGACAGCAGAGAGTTAACTCCGCTCCTTCTGTCTTGGCAAATGACTTGCCTGCTGAGGCTGAAGCAAAGCCCGGGACTCGCATCTGCGGGAGGGCCAGAGGAATTCCGTGATAGGCACCGAGTCAGCCGAGCAGCGGCTCTGGGAATAGGCAGGCAGAGAAAAGACTGAGGATTTTCACGTGGCAAGAGTTCCTTAGACCCGGCTCCGGGTAACTCGTCTCCATCCCCGGATCCCTTCGGTCTTTTTTACTCGTGCTGCTATCTCTTCCCCCAGTCCCCGATCCAGACTCCATTTAGCCATCCCTGTCCTCATTCGGGAGCTACACGCGCCCAGTTCTCTCTGACCTTCCTCAAGTCTTGGCTGCTGGAGCATCAAAAAGCACCAGTTTGCCCCGACTTACATTTAAAGAATATAGCGCGTTTTTTTTTTTTTTAAAGGATAATGTTCATAGCATATAATTATATGTTTTCAGGCAGGTGAAGACCTAAGCTAATTTTTTTTTTTTTCTGGAGGACATACTTTACTGACACCTGGTGCATAAAAAAGGGTGTTGAGTCAATTTCTAGTAAAAGCAACAAGGATTACGTTTCAAAAGTGATTTCAGGAAGGATGATAAAAGGCCGATCCGAAAAGAGGCCGGGGCAGGGAGCTCTAATTGGGTCCATTTTCAGTTTTTGCTCAGGAGACTAATCAGATTTTTTTTTTTTGGGGGGGAGGAGGGAGCGAGGGAAAGTGTTAGATTAGAATGTCCCTATGATTGTAGAATAGTTACTCCTAATGGAAAACCTAATTTAGTTACACCGATTGAGAAAGAGAACCTTTCGTTTACTCCGTGACAGGGAAAGTCTGTCTCTTCTTTCCCCTCCCCCAAAATATAGTTTTTGGATTCCCAAATTGTCCCCTTGGGTTTCATTTAAAATTTTTTTGGGGTATCATTATACGTCAGTAAAAATAATTTTGTTGAGCGCAGGAACCGACTAGTACCTCTCCCGTCTTTGTAGCTCTAATGGCTAGCAGAGTTCAGATACAGAGTGTAATTATCTTTTGGATTGGAATGAAGGCAGATCCACTGAATGTATCATAAACTAAATGTCTAGGCGATACATAATGGGTGCAAACGTTCAGTACACTCAGCCCTCCCCCCAAAAGAAAAAAAAAGAACACAAATCTAATAGGAAGAATTTCTGGAAGGGAGTGGGAAGGGATCAAAAGAACCAGTACACAATCATGAAGTGCATTTTGTTATCAGTCACTGGAGTAAAATTCAATTTAAAAACTGTCTTGATCTCATCACAGGTTCAGTTGCTAAATGTGAAAATGAAGGTGAAGTCCTCCAGATCCCCTTTATCACGGACAACCCATGCATAATGTGTGTCTGCTTGGTAAGTCTGAACCTCCCCTAGTAATGAGGATTTAAGACCGGAGGGGGAAAAAGAAACTATATGTAAAAGGAAATCACTCCTAGAAGGAAACTGTAGGTATCTGATGCCTTTATGCAAGCCTGGCTTGTTTCTGAGCTTGGCTAGGGAGAGGAAATACCAGGCCTGCATTCTGGGAATCAATCACCCCCTTGACATCAGAGTCACAGAAGTCAGCTGAAGATTGACATCCTTCCAGTCCGTGATGGAGGTTCCTATTGCACCTGAGTCCGATGTCACCTTAAACTTTGTTGTTTCTTAAGAGCAGATAGAAAGGGAGAGATGTCATTTAAAGATAACGGAGAGAAGGGTGGCTTTGGTCAGAGAGAAGTATGTGTGGGAGTGGGGTGGGGAGGGAACGAGAGTAGAAGTGAATATAGCTAAAGGCAGAATGAGGATGGCTGGAACTTACTAGAGGTACTTTGCCTTTTCTGACTGTCAGAAGACTGTTAGAATCAGTATCTGATTTGAGTCTTAGGAAGGTCGAAGAATGGAGCTTGTTTCTAGTGGATAACAGTTAACTACCTAGTGGGAACAGTAGCTGTCTGATGGAGAGAGCAGGGATTTAGAATCGGAGGGACCTGGCTTCAATTCTGATTGCCACTTACTACTTGTGTGCTCTTGGATCATTCACCTCACCTCGTTCCTGCCCTTTCCTCATCTATAAAATCAAGGGGTTGGACTGGATCCCACAGAAGTCCCTTTGAGCTCAGTGATGGTGAGGTATCTTTCACCATAGTCTATCATAATCATAACCTACCAAACTGAATATTAGTTTCATTTTCAACTTTTTTTTTTTTTGTAAATTCTCTTTAAATTTTTTTTTGTAATCTAAGAGTGGCTGTTTAAATAATTGGAAGAACCAGAAGAAAGGCATTAGGCTTATGAATAAGGACTACCAAAATTAAATCTCTAGGTTTCTTTCTTTCCTTCCCTCTTTCCTTCCATTATTTTCTTTCTTTCTTTCTTTCTTTCTTTCTTTCTTTTCTTTCTTTCTTTCTTTCTTTCTTTCTTTCTTTCTTTCTTTCTTTCTTTCTTTCTTTCTTTCTTTCTTTCTTTCTTTCTTTCTTTCTTTCTGTTTTCTTTCTTTCTTTCCCCCTTTCCTCTTTCTCTTTTTTCTTCCTTTCTCTCTCCTTTTTCTCTTTTAATCTCTTTCTTCCCTTCTTTTTTCTTCCTCTTTTCTTTTTTCTCTTTAACTCATTCTTTCTTTTTTCCTTCCTCTTTCTCTCTTCCTTTTTCTAGTTTTTCTCTTTCTTCCTTCACTTATCTTTTTTTTCCTTTCCTTTTTTCTGTCGTTTTTCTCTCTCTTCACTCACTCATTTTGTCTCTGTCTCTACCCCCCCCAACACACACACACACACACACACACACACACACACACACACGCACACACACACTCACTTTAACATGTTTTACATGCCATTTACCAGGTCACATTTTTTAAACAAAGCCACACGTGTCCATAAAGCCGGGCTGGAAAAGCATAAAGGCGGTAACGGCTTCTGTTTGTTGTCGTCCATGGTGAGTAGGTGAAAGTGTGCTTATCAGTTTTAGCAAGAGCCATCTGTGTTTAAGCCACCCAGACTTTCCCCCAACAAGTGGTGAGGTCAGCGTTAAGAAATGATAAATGGGGATCAGAAATGATTAAGTAAGATCTAAGGATGAAGTCAATCAGTGGCAGCAGAGGTGGAAAATGTATCATTGTCATTAAAGAGAGATCAAGAGACCCAGAAAGAACCTAGCTAGAGAGCTGGTAGAATTTTACAGTGGAGAGTTTAGGTAATGATGTGGATATATGGGACTGCTAGACAGAATCCGTTGAGGTCAAATCTTGGCTTAGCTGAAGATTTATTGACTAGTTTTAAGGCAAGTAACCTAGTTCAGACTCCGTTTTCTTTATTTACAAAATGGAATGGAATGATTCTTATTTAATCTCCTAAAGGTTCAGAGGAAATTACTCTAATTAGGTCATATTTAAGGACTTAAAGTTCCAGAGATGAAAGATTATTTTTCTCCAAGAAATTATTTGAGTATTAAAATGTAAAGTGATGAGGGGCTTTTGGAAGTCTCCTTCCATTTCCACAAGCATTTTTCTTTTGTCCTTGTATCCCTAACACCTAGCAGAGTGCTTGGAACATATTAAGTGCTTTATAGATGCTTGTTAAATGAATTAATAGTTGGGAGGAACTATTTGAAAATATCTAGTAAAACCAAGGAAATCGTTTTAGAAAAAATATGGAAATCCTACACCTTTCTCTGAAGGTAGACATTGTTTAATGCGCCTGCCCCGGTTAGTTCTGAAGATGATCATAAGAGCATGCGTTTTTAATGGGTAGGGACTTCAGTTTAACCACCTCAATTTGCATTTGGGGAAACTGAGGTCCAGAGAGAGAGCATAGTTCCTAGATTTAGAGCTGGAAGGGTCCTTAGAAGTAAACTGGTCCAAAGTTTCACTTTATAGTTGAGGAAACTGAATTTTAGTGACCTACTCAGCATCATGAAGGCTCGAAGTGGCAGCGAGTCAGTCTCCCAAATGTAGATCTGGGAATTGTATTTAGAACATTTTTATATTTACAAAGTTCAGAGAGGAGATAGGACTATTTATTTTTATCTGCCCCTAGAGAAACCAGACTCTTTGGGGATCATTGATGTCTATTATGAGATCAGCAAGAATTATTTTTAAATAAAAATTCATAAGCACATATGTACCCAATATATATTGTATGCATACATGTGTCACATAATGCATATTTTATATAACATATGTTATATATAATAAAAAACATGCATATCTCTTTTAAATAATAAGGTAGCTGGATGGCCCATTGGCTAGAGAACTGGGCCTGAAGTCAGGAAGACTCATTTTCCTGAATTCAAATCTAGCCTCTGACCCTTACCAACTGTGTGATCCTAGGCAAGGTCCTTAAGTCTGTTTGCCTCAGTTTCTTCATTTGCAAATGAGTGGGGAAGGAAATGGCAAATCACTTCAGTATCTTTTCTAAAAAACCCCAAATGGAGTCATGAAGTTTGGACACGATGGAGAATGACTACACATGCACATTTTGTACTCACATAATTAGGCAGCTTGGTGACGCCATATCTAGAGAGCAGGATTCAGAATTGGAAGGACCTAAGTTCAAATTTGACATTAGATATATCAATCTAATGGTGACCCAGGGACAGTGACTTAACTTGTCTGTACCTCAATTTTCCCATCCAAAAATGGGAATAATAATAGGATTGTTGTGAGGACAAAATGAGATACTATTTACAAAGTACTAGATAAATTTTAAAGTCCTCCACCAATGTTAGCTATTGTTATTGACTATGGAAATAGGTTCTGCTAAAATGGCTTCTGCCAGCTCCCAGACCTACAGACGTGGTCAGCAACGAGCTTGCTCACTTGAGAGTCTGGGACCCAAGTTGCTAAATCCCAGATAATCCAGAGCCAAGAAGCCTTAATGGAGGGCAGAACGTTGTCCAAACTCCTTGGTCAAGTGAGGTCCCCAGAGGTGACCTGCAGCTCATCCCTCTCCCTGCATGTGTGCTCTTCTCTCTAAGGCTGCCCCCTCCAGAACCCTCAGCACTTGGCAATGGAACTATTTAGCTCTTGGAAATCTGGGGGTGGATGGAGAAGCACCCCCAGGAAGAGGAGAATGAGTCACCCCCTCTCCTGAGCCTCGTCTGTAGAATGAGGAGGTTTGATGACATGATCTCAAAGGGCTCTTTCCAGCATTAAATGCTGTGATTTCATAGGGGACCAGTGAGTGTTTGCTAAAGATCTAAGGAGAAAAGTGAAGAAATGGCGAAATAGATGATGAATTTGTCAACCTTGGGGACTCCCTCAAGCTCTCCTGTGGTTTTCTTTTGAACCTTTCAGGGGCGTCCGACTAAGAAGCACCCTCTCCACGGGATATAGTGTTAGGGTTTCAGCTGACCTGTGGGGAAGCTTACACTTGATCTGGTTTTATGTATGTACTTTAATAGGGTATAGAATAGTATAAACTGTACTTTGGAGGAAGAAAATAGTCAGATTTGGTTTCTGTTGGGGCAGTTTTCTGGCAGCGAGGCGCCTAGCGCTCAGAATAAGCTTATATCTTATTTCATAACATGCGAGGAAAAAAAAAAAACGACCTCAACATAAGCCTAAAAAAGACGTAAAATGTTACAGTCTGGAGGAAATAGGTGGCATGGAGGCCTGTATATAATTACAGTGTAAAAGTTTGCAAAAGCAAAATCAACTCTGCCCGATTTAAACTCCTGGCGTTCGGAATGGTTTCAAAGGTGGAATGAGATCATTTCAAGGGGGATGCTGATGATGACAACGAGAGTAGTGGGAGCCATGGGGGGAACTGGGTAATTCTACTCTCATTTATCATCATCTGCATGAGCCTGAGCATCTTGCCAGAACAAGCCAGGCTCCAAGAATAACCTGTTTATTGGTTGGTGATGGATGTAGTTTTAAAATGAATGGGCCAAAAAAAGTCAAGCCGTACATTCAAGGGAAAAGTTGAGGAAGATGGAACATGGTCCTCAGAGGTAATGAACCAGTGAGCAGCAGGAAGATTTCAGTAGACAGATTGCTTTTTTTTTTTTTTTTTTTTTTTTTTTTTTTGGTACCTGCCTGTGGTTTAGAAAATCTGGCTACTGCTACTGGGTCTTTCAAAACTCATGTGATCTTTAATTTAACTGAAAGAGAAGGCAGATGTTATCTAGATCAACAGCCTGATTTTTTCAAGGCCTTGGGATCATAGAAATGCTTTCACAATATCACACAAATAGTAAATATCTGGGGCAGGACTTTAATCCACATCCTTTACAGTAGAACAGGATCCTTTCCACTCTATGACACAGCCTCTATTCAAGGGCCATCTCCTTAATAAGGCCTTTACTGATTTCCTCAATTATTTTCTAATAAAATAATATCTTTCATTTAGTGATGTATATACAGGTGGTTTAGAATTTAATTTCTTTTTTGTGGATTTTTAATTTTTTCCTTTTTTAAAATACCTTTTTATTTTTCCAAATATATGCAAAAATAAATTTCAACATTTATCCATTGTGTTCCAAATTTTTCTCCCACTCCTTGCCATAGACAGTAAGTGATCCAATATAGGTTAAACGTGTGCAATATTTCTACATATATTTCCATATTTGTCTTGCTGACCAAGAAAAATCAGATCAAAAGGTGAAAGGAAAACAAGAGAAAAGAAAAACAAATAGCATTTAATTTCTTTAAAAGCAGTGACTCGTTCTGCATTTTCCTTCATGTCTCTAGTACAAAGCTTGGCACAGAGTAGGTACTTGATAAATGAATCTAAGTCAGAAGTTTGTTCATAGCTTAAAGGATTAGAGAATTGTTTAGAAGTACCCGAGTTTAATGGTCTTCCCATGGTCATTGTGGGGAGGGAAAAGGGGGAACAGAAATAGGATCGCAATGGTCCAGGGAATCTTGGGAGGCAGGAAGGATTTGGGAGACAGGGGGAGAAAGCTGCCTCTCCCAATGTACATGAGCCACATGCTCTGTAGTTCATGGTTTTATGCTATTACTTGGGGTTTCTGTGACTCATTCAGGCTCACACAGTTATTATGCATCAGGTAGAACCTGAATCTGGGTCTTTTGGATTTAAAGGCCAGGCTGCTTTCTACCGAGCCAAGACTAATTCTTGAATAAATATTGAAATTCTTGAATAATTGGAAAGCAAAGTATTGTTTTCCCCTTAGCTTCAAGTATGATCTTTTAGTTTTTATTTTTTGTCATTTTTCTGAGTTCGCCAGTTCCCACCATGATCATTACACATTTCCCTTCAGGATTATGAAAAAGAAAAAAAATATTATCTATTTATCTATATATCTCCCAAAGTAACAGCTGCTAAACTCAGCCTTGCTGGTATGGTTTTCGGCATCCACTTTTCCCCCTCGTCTCTTGGATCATTAACCCCCTACCACCCAAAGAGACCTACAGGAGAAGTGATCATTGGTTTTCCTGTTCCTTTATCACCTAGAGTTGAAGAGAAGGAGGCCGAATGGAAGGCCAAGAGCTTGGCTGATGCTGGAAATCTGATAAGAGCTTACTTAGAAGCAGGAACTCTCAAAACTAGAAACAAGAATTGTTTTGTCCTGATTTTTGTTCCTCAGTAAATGTCGGTCTGTAGTTTAAGTTTCTTCTTTTAAATGTCGTTTTGCAATGTCGAATTGACCTTTACCCATAAAAAGCAATGGGGAAATGTGATAAAATAGGAAACAGTTCCACCCAGCGATGGGGAAAAGAAGGAATGATTGGTTCCATCCACTAAAAACACAGATGAAGACTCGTTTTTGGTCACTTCCAGCCTACTGAATACACTTTTCTAGGTCACATGCCTTAAAAGCTCAGGAGAGGGCTGATGTCAGCGTCAGGAAAGGCTCAATTCAAGTGCTCTCCAGCTATTAGCTGACTGGACTTGTGTCCTCTGTGACTCACATAACCTAGGATTGTAGAGGACTTTGCTGGTGCTGGTCTACATCGGTGGAAGGAATTTCCATAATAGGAGTTCTTTGCACTCCACACCAGTGAAATCATAGACCTAGCCCCATGTTCTGTTGTTTTGACTAGCAGGAGAAGGGACAGATCTTCTTGTTCTGTGTCTGGCTCATGTGTGAGATAAAGGGAGATGGCTTTTATAAGGTGGATACTGTGTTGTCATGAAGAGACCCCCTCCCTAGACCTTTACACAGGCTCAATGGGTGCTGGTGGTCCCTATCTGTGACTTATTACACTTGTTTTTCTGTAAAAGGAAAGAATTGGACTCCGAGGTCCTGTTCATCAGCATTAGGATCCTGGTGGACAGTCCCAGATAAATCTCAGGGAAACATTAAGTGTTAATCTCTAGTTCATTCAATAAACTTTTCCTTTTAGTTTTAAATAGTATTTTATTCTCCTCCCATTACACGTAAAAACAATTTTTAACATTTAAATTTTCTTCCTCTCTTCCTCCCTGAGACGGTGAACAATCTGATGTAGCTGATGCCTGTACGATCATGGAAAACATTTCCATGTTAATAATTTTGAGTCAGTAAACATTTAATTGGCACCTACTATGTGCCAGGCATCCTGCTAATTAAGTTAAATGTCATACACAGCTATTGTTTGCCTCATTTGACAGATGAGATTCAGAGAGTTTAAATGGACCCATTTCAGGTTTTGAATTCAGATCTCCTTGTCTCCAAAATAATCAATACACCCCTCCCCCCCTTATTATTGGATAATGAAAGTCCTTGCCCTTGTTTAATAAATTTTCAGTTATATGATAAATAAGAATGGAATAGTTTTACGTGGAATTGGATGACTTTTATTGACTCTTGACAAGATCCTTTTGAGACGTGGGTCTCGTTACTTTTTCAGAAAACTTTGATATTTGTCTGCTGGTTCAAGGCTGTCCCTTTCTCTTTATTTTCCAGTTATGTTCTTCTGTTGATAGTGTTGAGGCTGTGGTTTGAGTAGTCATGATTTTTTTTTTAACTTTTAGAGGGAGCTGGGAAGGGTTGGGAAAAGCAGAGTCCCAGTAGTCCTGGGAAAATTGCCTAGTGCCTTGGGACCGTGGAAATTGGCTAGACCTTCCTCGTGGAAGATGTCTATCTTTGGTTTATGTACATGTGCTTTGTACTTCCTTTTAAATTGGGGCCATTTCTAGCTATTCTTCTATATTGCTCTGTAATGGCTGCCCATTCATTCCAGTGAGAAGAAACAATCTTAGGTGCCATTATCATTATAGTCATCTGGACTCTATTGAAGCTCATTGAGAATGGGATAAATAATAATGAAAGGCATTTTTACAATACTTTGAGATTTACAAAATACTTTAGGGAGACATTGTAGTATGGTGAAAAGAGAGTTGTCTCTGGAATCAGAATCTGGATTTCATCTCACCTCTGACACTGATAATCTTGGATGTGACACAACTCTCTCCTGGACCTCCATTTCCTCATCTGTAAAGTGGGTCAGACCTAGCTGGTCTCTGAGCTCCCTTCTAGCTCTGTGATCCCATGATCTTACGATCATTAATTTCCCCCTTCTGTTAAATAAGAGCCTCTGAAGTCCCAGTCCTTCCCCACATCTAGGACCAAATGTATGATCCTTTCTTATCTAGTTTGCTCATCACAACACTGTGTGAGGCAGGTTTTATTGTTCTTAATTTGTAGAAGAGGAAACAGAAAAAGCTAATTGATGGCCCATGATCACAGAGCTATGGACCAGAGATATGGTTTGAATATAGATATTCCTAACTTCATTTCTTTAACCATAGTATTATTTAGAATATCCCTATTGTCTTGATGGCAATAAATGAATGAATGAATTAAAAAAAATATTAAGAGCTTATTATGTGCCAAGACCTGTGCTGAGTTCTAGAGATACAAATTATAAAAGGAGGGACAGTCCCTGCCCAAGACGTTCACACATCTATTATAATAGATGAGTGATGGCCAGAGAAGGGACACTTTGTTTGGAATATTACATAGTCGGTGAATAGGGCTGTGAAGGAGTCGATTGATCTACGTCTAAGAACAATGATTAGCTCATAGAACAGCATTGATTAGCTCATAATTCACGGTTCCATCTATAAGATCGTGAAATCAAGAGATAATGGTGTGTTCTAAAATAAAGGATGGAAAACAAAACTAATCAATAAGTGTCTGTTGAATAGCAAATGACTCGATGAAAAAATGAATGAAGGAGTGGATGAAATTTAGCTTTTTATTCATTCTCCACCCCAGCCTGAAGCCTTTTGCCTTCATGATGTTATGTTATGACAGTAATAACGTCATGTCAAGGAGACATAGAGACCAAGTGTATTTTCTATCCCAGACCGGAGTCGGTACGTTCTCGAATTTGCAAGCAAGCTCTCAAACCCCTCTCCTCCTCGATGATGTCAGGTCATAAATCGAGTAGTGTTTTTTCCTCCGAGAATCTCAATGGAGGGATGTTGTGTCCTTCTGGCACCGTTCGAGCCTGTGAGTAATGAACGCTTTGCTCGTCTCCAGGGCTAGTCTTGCTGAACACTTGCAAACGGGATTGGCTTGATTAGGGATAAGACTTGGCAGAAATTACTTGGGAGGAAGCCAGTCATAGGATCGCCATGGTGATGATGAAAATTCGGTACAGCAGCAAGAGAGAAAGAAGAACTCATTGGGGTATAGCTCCATCAACATGTCAAGGACTGATGGCTTTGTTGTGTATGGGAACTCTTCTCCCAAAGCAGATGCCATCTCTAACTTATGGTCTGGGGCTCAAAGTGCTTCTAACTTTCTCAAAGTTGCAAAACTAGTCAACAGTAGAGTCCAGATTTAATTTCAGGTCTTCCTGATTGTAGACGCTGCTTTCTTATCTCTCAAACTATGTCCCAAACAAATTAAAAATAACAAACAAATAACACACCCTTTGGCACAATTGATAAGGACCCCATCATGTGGAATAGATAAGGTTTAATTGTTAAGGGCCCGAAATCTCATGAATTTCATGTAATGATCTTGGAAGGTCCCTTTAGCCAGGACAAATGGGGCAGGCAACATTAAGGAAGAACAGCTTTATTGAAGAACTTGTTCAATATCAAAGTGGGGTTTTAAAGGCCTATGGTTGCATGACCCCTTACTTTTATTAGCTTTCCTGTTTCTCCCATTGAATTGTTAATGATGCTTTAAAATATTATGGTCCTTGAATTTAGAGGCTTAAATGCTAAGTTTGCAAGTAGGTGTGAAATTTGTTTTTCTTCCTTTACTGTTATGCTTTCGAAGAATTAGAGCTGGGAGGGACATTTGAGATTCCATAGTCATTTATTAAGTGACTGCTGTGTGCAAAGTATTGTGGGGGATACCAAGCCAACTGAAACCCAAACCATTCCTTCCTTTCCAGGACCCCTGGTCTCCAGAAGAGGTACAATGTATAGAGATGAGTAGATACAAAGAAAATGTTAAGTAATTTGGGGGAAGCACTGAGAACTGGAAAGGTGAGGTGAGATCTCAGAGGAGAAGGAATCGGTGGGTTGAATATGCACAACTAGAAGGAATTTCCTGATCCTGCATCTGGGACACAAATGCTCTAGAGATTTTCTGAGCCTGGTAATTTTGTGGCTGTCCCTCGAAAGTGTGGTAAAAAACAATAGAAAATACTTCTTTTCAAATCTTTTTATGGCAGCATTCAAAATAGTTATCAAAAGGAATTACAATAATATTATTATGAATAATAATGTCAGCTAGCAGTGTAGATAGGATGCTGGGCCTAGACTTAGGAAGAACTGAGTTTGGATTTGGCCTCAAATAGTGAGACTCTGGGCAAATCACTTACTTGTATCTGCCTCAGTTTCCTCATCTGTTAAATGAGCTAGAAAGGAAATGGCAAACCACTCCAGTATCTTTTTTTTTTTCCCTGAGGCAATTGGGGTTAAGTGACTTGCCCAGGATGGTCACTCCAGTATCTTTGCCAAGAAAACTCCAAATGGGGTGCCAAAGAATTGGATGTGACTGCAATGACTGAATGACAACAGAATAATAATAAATGATAATAACAAAAAAGTGGAAGCAACTTCATTGTCCATTGGTGAGGGAAGTTAATGAGATATTATGATATCAGGACCAAGAAGTATGAAGAATAGGAAGAAATTGAAAGATCTTTATGAAATAATCCAAAAAAAAAAAAAAGAAATAGAAGAGAAGAATCCATATATATATTATGACCAACCAAGAGAGGAAGTAGAAGAAAATGAGTGAACAACTATGGAACCCAATGCGGACTTGGAGAGAGTAACTGGAAAAAAAAATCGTTACAATATTTACGCATTGAAACTAATTAATTTAAATGTAAATTGTAACTAAAAGAGTTGAGATGGTGATATTGATGTTCAGTGTTAAGGTTTTAATAAAACATCTACTTAAAAAAAAAAGTTTCCCAGGATTGGAATGTCTTGTTCTCTTAAGTAATGTTTTCCCATGAAAATGGCCCAGAAGGCCGGCCTCTCTACATAATCAAGGTGTTTTTTTTTCTTTTTTCTTTTTTGGCATTCTCGAAGCAGATGTAATCTCATTTGGAAGTATAGGATTTTAAAGATGACAGGCCTTTGGCTCGCATTTGTAATAACGGGAGCCGTGCCTGTTAGGAGTAAGATTCTCCTGCCAAGAGCAGAGCTGTGCCCTAACAATTCTGGAGGTACCAGCGTTAGGCTTCCCCAGTTTGAGTCAACCTCCTCTCTTAGAGGTTACTGTAAAAAACTTAGCCATACCCCCTTGTCTCTCCCCACTTCCCCCCCATCCTGAGTCTTAGACGGAGCTGACTCTTGAGGCTTTGGACGGGCCCCTGTGTTTGTGTTGGGTTGGGGATGTTAGTTCCCTTGGCTTCTGAGAGCTGAGCTGTTGAAAATTGTGTTTTTCTTTGTGAGGACAAAGGCCTTATTGTGTGTGTGTTTGGTGCAATTTTTTTTAAAGTTAGGTAATGGATAGAATTCACCTAGGAGCATCAACTGAGCGGTTCCTAGGTCAGCCATCCCAATGCCAGTTCTCAGGTTACAATCTGCTAAACCCAACGAGATAAAAAGAGAGGGCTTGACGCCTCAAGACAATATGAGATGCCCTAACCAGCCTCTCTAGTTGGATTGACAAGCAGGACAATAAAAACTCTTGGAAACCTTGTTTGCCAAGTGACTGTACCTAAAGAAAATGAGACGCGGGGAAGAGAGCGCTGGGTTTGGAATTGGGAACTTGACGATGAATCCCAACCCTGAGTCTTTCACTCCTGTGTGATCTTGGTTCAGTCACTTGACCACTGTTGCCCTTAGTTTCTTCACCTGTAAAATGGAAGTTTGGACTCCCCTTGTAAGGGCCCATTACTTAGAAATTGATCGTTTTATGATTTTTCCAAATGGTGGACTAGCACTTTAACCTTCTCAAGTACTTTTCCCCAAAGATCCATTAAGTTCTCAATGAAAGAAATGGACATTGGCCATATCATCTTTCAGGATTTTTACTTTGCATCTATTTCCTTGCTCCATCCTGGGGATCTCTTGAGTTTGAGCTCTAAAAGGCTGTTTTTGAAGAACTGGGGATAGATGCAGATAAAGAATGGCAATTTGGAAGTACCTCGGTTTGATCGCCATTTTGCCTTTCTGTGGGTGACCAGATGGCCTTATATCATGTCTTCCTGTCTTTTTTTTTTTTTGACCTTATATCTCTCTGTTTCCCTCTCTTTTCATTAAAGGCATCAGAGTCGAACCCCAGCCTTCAGTCTGACTCCCAGTGGGGTAAAGAAGTGAAATGTCTTTGGCTTCTGGTTGAATTGGGATTTCAGCTTCTAGCTTTCCTCAGTGACCAGAGTCAAGCCGACTCTCCCCCTTTTCCCATAATCATCTCAGGGCTTCTCTTAGCTCTTAACTTGGAAAAAAGCTGAATTGAGTTGTTTTCCCCAAAAAGGATCACGGATCCAGGTCTGGAAGAGAATACAGGGAATTGTATCCAAACCCCCCCCCCCCCTTCCCATTTACTGGACGGGGAACATAGAGACAAAGCGGGTTACTCACAGTCACACAGTAACTGTCAGATGCAAGATTTTGAGCCCAGGTGTTCCCAGAGCTTTCACCACCTTCTTACTCTACAACTCAGATCTGGATGCGGAGAACATGTGTCTAGACTCTAGAAAGCATCGTGGTCTATTACATGCCCCTTGGAAGTCTTGGGCAAGTAGGCTTCTTTCCCAGGCTGACTGTCACTCAGGGCCATTTGTGGATTCTCTTGGAGTTCGCAGCTCCCCTTCTCCTGCTCTGTGGACTCGAGCTGAGTGACCCCATTTAGACTTTGGGAGGGGGCTGTTTCTGAGCCTCCGTGGTTCACTGTGTCACTGAATGGGAGTATCCAAAGCATTTTCCTCTCTCTCTCTCTCTCTCTCTCTCTCTCTCTCTCTCTTTTTCCTTCCTTCCCTCCTCCCATCCTTCCTTCCTTCCTTCCTATCTGTCTTTCTTTCTTTCTTAAAAAAATTTGTCAGCAAAATTCAAACTCATCTGAATTTAAGATTCTTGGGATGACGAGGGAGGAGAATTTCTTTGCAATCCAGGTGGTTATTTGCTGCCTCAGAATTCTGATAAATGGCCATCATTTCCAAGGCACCATATCTTTAGGGGTGAGGGCTCAGGTACCATCACTGAGATTCAGATACCCAGCTCTGAACCCCATCCGTGACATACATCATTGGCACTCAACAGAGCTATAATTAGGACAGAGTGACTAGGCTTTTGCCCCTGGGTGTGAAATTTAGAGGATGCTAAGAACACTAGGACTCCTTCAGAAGGGTAGGAACAGCCAAGCTTTGCACCTAGTTAGCAAGAATAGTTAAAACTGGAAGCTGCCAGAGGGTATACCTTCTCCCCCTCCACTGCCATGGCCAATGGCCACACCCCAGCTTTTCTTCTGGGGTCTTTCCCTGTCCCCTAATTTGTACTTTTTTGATATTTATATAACACTTTTAGATTTACAAATTGCTTTCCAAATATTATCTCTTTTGATCCTTTTCAATGACTCTGGGAAGTAGATACTATTATTATACTAATTTTTATAGAGAAGTGAAGTGACTTGCCCTGGATCATATAGATAAGTCTGAACCATGGTCTTCCATTTAAGACTTCCTTTGATGAAACTCGTCCCCGAATGACTGTTTTTGGTTCAGTCCCTTGCTTTTGTACTGTGTCCAGACTTGGGAGCTTCCTTCCCTTGCCCCCACATCCCAGGGAAACATGTTCTTTTCCTGCTCTCCCACTGCCTTTTCCAGGGGGCCGGCACCAAGCGCACCACGTGCCCTGCAGAGCCCCAGTCTCCTTTCCAGGATCACTTCGCAGTTCTCCCCCTCTAACAACCCACATTTTGGCAAACTGACTCCTAGACGCCTCTGACGATCTCCCCCCTCTGTGCATTTGTACAAGTCATCGCCCATATTCCTAATGCACACACTCCTCATAAAAGGTAACTTTCTTCATGGCTCAGATAGGTAGAACTTCTTCCTCAAATCCTCCCTATTGCCTATAGTGAGCAAGACTTTCCTTCAAATCTTATTTACTAGTTGTGTGAACTTGGGCAAGTCACTTAACCAGATCTACCTCAGTTTCCTCAGCTGTAAATGATAACTGCATTTGCCTCCTAGGGTTCTTGTGAAGATCAAGTAGGTGATAGTTCTAAAAGAGCATTTGCCCAGCACTTGGCACGTATGAGACACAGTTCATGCTTGTTCCTTCTCCACCTCCTTCCTCTCTTTGTACCCTTTCCCTCCAGAATTCCCTTCCCTTGTACATTATCTCCATCCATGTTGGGTTAGGGTTAGGGCTAACTGGTCTTTTTTGTCTTGGTGACTTTAGTAGACTTTAATGAAATTTGTTTACTCAAAGGAAGCAGGAGAAGGGAGGAAGCACCTGCACGGAGTCCTGGAGGAGACTTCACTCGGCAGGTTTTCTCCCCCTACACACTGGGCAATGGCCGTCCGCCTGAAACAGGAGTTTGCAGTCCTAGGAGCTCCTGGTTTTCTATTTTAAATCCTCAGATGCCTCCATTTCCATGTCATTGATTTCCTTTGCATTTCTGCTTATCTTGTTTTATGTACACAAAAACCTGGTTCTGAGGAGACTTCCCCAGAATGCCTTGGGAGACTGTGACATAAAATGAGTGAAGGCGCCTGCCCTACATCTGGGCTGTCCTTTTCTATTGTGCTGAGAGCTTCTCCTTCTCTCTACTCCTCTGTCTCCGTCTCTCTCTGTCTCTTAGTCTTTTTGTGTCTATATCTGTCTCTGCTCTCTCCTCCTCCTCCTCCTTCTCCTTTTTCTTCTCTCTCTGTCCCTATCTCTTTCCTTTCTCTTCCTCTCCTTTTCTCTGTCTCTGTTTCTTTCTCCCTCTGTGATTGTCTTTCTTTCTCTGGGTCTCTCTTTCCTCTCCCTCTGTCTCTCCTTCTTCTTCTTCCCTCTTTCTTCCTATCTCCATCTCCTTGTCTCTCTTTTCTCCCCTCCCTCTCCTCTTTAACCCAGTTGTGGCCAGAACAGCTGGAGTTTCTCTTTGATGAATAGCCCTGGCTGCACTTTCACCATCCCCCTCTCATCCAGTTGTTAAGAATACCTGGTCCTAGTAGCTAGTCAGACACATAAAAGGTCAGCCCCAAAGCCTCATGGGTCGTGGAGAAATGCTCTAATGGGAATTCACTCCTGTCAACAGGAAGGCCAAATGCTTTTCACCTGGGAATATCGTTTGAAGGAGGGAAGGTGGGTTGCTGGGACTGGGGATAAGGGAGCCCAAGACGGATCTTGTCTGGATCATCTTTGGTGAGTGGGCAGCTCCCCTCCGATGATTTAGTCTTCCTTCTTTCCTCCCTGCTGGGATCAGTTACTGGGGGGCTTCTTGTCCTTTGTCTCTCTTTTCAGCAGGTGGATGTTGGGATATAGGAACCAGATGGCAATGACTTCCTCCTGTGGGAATGTGTATTTAGCTCAGGAAGATTTCTTCAAGAGAAAGAATAAAGACCAAAGTTTCCTGTAAATCCAGTTTCAGAGCAATGAGGGGGCGGGTGAGGAGGACTGCAGTTATAGGGCTTCAAAAAAACTTAGGTTGGAAAGAAAAACCAAAGATATTAGATAATTTAAGAAATTAAAGAACTATTTTGGTCTGACAGTTCAAAAGGCAGCATATCTGATTGTTAGAAAAGACAGGGCTTTGAGTATTCTTCTAGGATAAACCCCCATTTTACAGACAAGTAAACTGAGGCCCAAAGGGGGGAAAGACTTGTTCATGGCTGAATATATAGCAAATAATAGAGTTCATATTTAAAGTCAGGTCTATTGACTTCAAAACCATCTCTTTCTCCCTCCCTCCCCACTCTGTTCCCTCTTTCTCTCCTTTTCATTTCTTCTTCTCTTTCCTTCCCTCTTAGTTCCCTCCCCTCCCCTTTTCTCCCTTCCCTTCTTCTTTCCTTCCCTCCCCTCTTCTTCCATTCTCTTCCCTCTCTTTCCCTTTCCTCCTTTTCCTTTTCTTTGCCCCCTTCCTTCCTGTCCTTCCCCTTCCTTTTCCTCCCTTCCTCTTCTCTTCTTTCCCTCCCCTTTTTTCCTCCCTCCCTTCCTTCTTTCCTTCCTTCCTTCCTTCTTTCCTTCCTTCCTTCTTCCTTCCTTCCTTCCTTCCTTCCTTCCTTCCTTCCTTCCTTCCTTCCTTCCTTCCTTCCTTCCTTCCTTCCTGGAAGACCAGCAGCCCACAGACAACCTTCTCCATCTCTAGTCCCCCACTTCTCCCTTTTTTTTTTTTTTTGTTTGTTTGTTTTCCATAGCTCACCCAAGTGTTGTCATGGGGTCATTGGCCACACCGTTCTCACGGTTCTGCTTATTTTATAACACATCATTTCATACAAATCTTGCCAAATTTCTCTGAATTCCTCATGTTTGTTCAGCCATTCCCAATCAATGGTAGACTGCTTTGCTTCTGGCTTAGAGAAGAGGTAGGGCTTATTATTATTAATATGTTAATAATAGAACTGGGGCAGCTAGATGTCATAGTGAATCAGGTGCTGAGCAAAGAAGCATCCTCTTCTTGAATTCTGTCCCCAGACACTTACTAGCTGTGTGACCCTGGGTAAGTCATTTAACCCTATTTGCCTCAGTTTCCTCCTCTGTAAAATGGTCTGGAGAAGGAAATAGCAAATTGCTCCAATATGTTTGCCAAGAAAACCTCGAATGGGGTCTTAAACAGTTGGTCACAATTGAAGTGACTAACCATCAACAGTTACTAACAGAGATAAATAACTTAGCATTTATATAGTTCCTTAAAGTTTACAGAGCTCTTGACGCTTTATTCATGAGATCATCACAACAACCCTGTGAGCTGGATGCTATTATTCTACTCATTTTACAGATTAGGAAATGGAGGCACAGAGGGATTAAGTGATTTGTTTAGCCTGGACCACAGTTAGAGAGTGTCTGAGAAAAGATTGAAGCTCAGCTTTTCTTGAGTCCCAAACCCCCTATGCATTGTACCACCCATCTGCTATTTCAATTGCGCGCGCACACACACACACACACACACACACACACACACACACTTTCACTTCACACACATATTATTTTTGCAATTGAGGAAAAAGAACCACAAAGAAATAAATACATACCCAGAGTCCCGGACTTTGCCACTAACTAGCAGTATGATCCTGGGTAAGTCATTCAACTTTGGTTTTCTCATCTGTAAATGAGTGCTGGAGCTGATGATCTCCGAGAGCCTCTATTTCCACCTCCACTTTTCCTTCAGGGGTGCAGTTAGAGGGAGGGCTTTGGCCCCTAGCTTTCACCTTGGGTCCCCAAACTTTCAGGCTAGAAGGCTGGGGACAACTGTTCCCTGGGGATCTCCAGCAAGCCTCATGGAGCCGCTCTGGGGCTGCCCGGCCCCTGCTCCGGGGTGGGAGACAGAGGGAATGGCCTTGCTCTCCTGCTGTCTGTGATGGACCGCAGCTGCAGGACCCAGCTAGCGTGACATTCACTCAGGGCCATTTCTGGATGAGTCAGGAAGATGTAGCAATTTGGCAGAGCGCCCCTGCTTTTATGGGAGTCCTGCGAGGAGCCTGTGAAGTCTGGGAGATCCAGAGGCAGGGAACGGGACATCCCACATCCTGGGGGTGCGGTGAGCAGGAGTGGGGAGGTCCCTTCTCCACCCACACGCTCCTCCACAGCACTTTTCTGGTTCGGCTCCAGTGTGTCCTCTGGAGCTCTCTTCTCCCAGCTCTGGAGCTCTCTTCTCCCAGCTCTGGAGCTCTCTTCTCCTAACTCTGGAGCAGAGAGGGATCTCAGAGGCTCCAGACCAACTGTCCCATTTATAGAGGAGGAACCTTGGACCCAGAAAGGGGAAGTAGCACTCCCAGGCCATCAGTCTGGGGCTCAGACAGCCCTCAGAGACCATCTGAACCAACCATCTCCTTTGACAGATGAGGAAACTGAGTCTCACGGATTCCCGGTTACTTGCTCCGGGGCCCCAGCTGGCAGAAATGGTAGAGTCGGGATTCAAGTCCAGACGGGGTTTTTACCTAGGCCCGCCCGACAGCCAGCTCCACACGACATCCATTACACTGACCCTGCCTCTGATTAGCATCAGGGAATTCCACCCCTATGGCCAGGGCTTTATGAGTGTTCCATGTCTACTCGGGAGCTCTTGTAACTTAAACAAGATGTAGAGTAGCTTGGGAGGGGTCCAGGGAGAACTGGGGAAGTTGTTAAAGGGCAGGACCGGGACCTCTGGGAGGACAAGACTCGCTCACCATCATGGCGCACAGGGAGATGGGCACCGGGGGAGGCTCTTCGTAATGGCAGTGGGTGGCAGGGCCAGGGCCTGGAGAAGATTATTTCGGGAAGGCTGGTGAGCTGTGCAGCAGTACCAGCAATCTCCTCAATTCATTAGTAGAAGAGAGCAAAGGCCTGATCCCCACTTTGACATCTCTCCAGACTTCACCCCTTTTATGGTCTTGCCAATCCAGGATCAGCCTCCTTTCTGACTCCCAACCCAACTTGTCCCTGGTCTGGATTCAGGGTTCTAGGAGTCTCCTTAGGTGTTAGGGTCCCTGCTCTGAACTCCGTGAGAGAAAGGGTTAAACCATTCCCCTCCTTCCCATCCTGTCCCTTTCCTCAAATAGAGGCAGGCAAAGTATTCTGGACTCTGTACACACCAAAGACATTTTGGCTTTGGAAACCAAACCAAACTTTGTGACTTTACTTGAATCCAGACGTTCTTATGGAGGCTTTGAAGTCAAGGGGGAAAGCTGCCCACGCTGAAAGGTTTTTAGCTTCGCCACAATTCTAGGGTTCAGCCTTATGGTAAGATGTAAGATGGTGAGCAGCTGTTTTCTACTTCCCCTGTCATGGAGGGTGAGACCCAAGGAAATTTCATTCTATTCTTCTCCCTTCATTTTCTCCTTCCCTTTCTTTTCCCCCTTCCCATTCCCTTTTCCCTTCCTCTTTTCTCTCCCCTTTCTCATTCCTATTTCATCCCTTTTCTCTCTCCTCTTTCCTTTCTCTTCCATTCCTCAAGCATTTAATTGGCCCCTAATATATAGGACACTCTTCATAGTTTATTAAATAACATCATTAGCCTTCCTCGATTCTCCATCTTTCAAAATAAGGAAGTTGGTAGAGAATTAAGTGATGCAGTGGACTGAACCTTGGCCCAGAGCGATGGTCCCTGAAGTCCCTTCCAGTTCTCCATCTATGAGCTTTCTGTGATTTGTCCTTTCGTGCCATTCCACCAACTTTACTTCAGTAGACATCTTCATCAACGCCCGACTAAACCATTCCAGTAGCTCCCATCGGGTCTTTCCCCATTTGCTTCTCCCTACAATGGAACCATCATGGCATTGATGAGCTAATTTTTCTCACTCACAGACCTGATCATACTTGTCACTTGCTCATCAACATTCACTGACTCTTGATTGGTCATTGATTAAAATTCAAATCTTTGGGCTGCCATTAAGGACTCTCTAGAATCATTGCCTTACCCACAACCCCTTTCCTCAACTTGGCATCTGCTGTAGCCAAACTGGATTCTTTTTTGTTTCCTGAGCTTCCCAAGCTCTCCTTGAGCTATTCTCTTTTCCTGGAATGCTCTAGAGCCCTAGATCTAGAACTAGAAGATCCCTGGGAGGCCCTTTAGTCCCATCCCCTCATTGTACAGATGAGGAAACAGGAGCCCACAGAAAATATGTGACTTTCATGGGTCATTCAGGTAGTAAACATCAGAGGGAGGAGCTCTTTCCACTGTATTATGCATCTCTGACCTTTTTACTTGTTGAATTCCTACCACCCTTAAAGGCCACCCTCTATCTCACATTTTCCATTAAGCCTTCAGCAAGAATTTACTGAACATTTATCCTGTGGGAGGCTCTAACTCAGGTTCTGAAGATACAATGAAAAAAATAAAAAGTCTTTCTTCCCATATCAACTATGGGGGAAACAACATATTTGGGGGGCAGACTTAGGAGGCTCACCAAAGGCTCCTGGGAGATTTCAAGCTGAGCCTGAGAAAGGAAACCAGAGATTCTTTAAGATGGAACTAAAGGACAGCCTTCCAGGCTTGGAGAGCACCCTGTTCAGAGCTCGGAGCTAGAATGTTGTGCCAAGTGAAGAGGGAGCTGATTGAGGTATCTGGAACGTAGGAGAACAATATACAGAATTGGAATCCAAAATAATATGGAAAAATTGGTTTGAGCGATTGTGAAGGCTTTAAATGCCAGAGAGAAGAATTTGTATTTTATCCCAGAGGTAATGGAGAGTCAAGGCAGCTTCTAGAGCTGGGGAGTGACATGGTCCTATGTATACTTGATCTTCTCTGATCTTCCTGCTTTGGTAATGAGATTCTCTTTTTTGGTTCTTCTCTGATACACTTATCACGTGTCATAGATACCTGTGTATGGGTCATGTCCTCTTGAACCAGATTGTAAGCTTCATGAGGGCAGAGATCATAAATGTCTGTTGAATTTAACTGAGAAGAATAGTGAAATTACTGTGACCTGGGAAGTAAACGCCGGATCCTGGATACTGAGAGGGAAGCAAGCCTTATGGGAACTCTGACCTCTTAGATAGAAATCTTAAATCTCTGGGCGATAAATACTTGAGAGTGAGTGCTACTTCCAAGTCCCCTTCCTCTCTCTTTCCATTGCTCCTTTACTTTGCTGAGATATGGAAAAGCAAAATAGCCATTCCCTTCCTTTTCTTCACCTGCATGGCACTCCATCAAGGACTAGCATCTCATCAAAAATGGAGGAATTGATGTGGTTTTAAAATTTTGGTCATCTTCCTATTCTTGAATTCATCTCCTGTGTCTTTGGGTATTTTTCTGTCTTTTTCTCTAATTTTCCCTTACCTTCCCACAACTCCTGAATGTCTTTGTGGAGTACAAAATGCTTTTTCTTCTTTTTAGTTCCTTCTTCTTTTATTTCTTCCTTTTCTTCTACCCCCTCTTCCTTTTTTTCTCCTCTTCCATCTCTCCTCTTTCTTTTCTTTGTATTCCTATTCCATTTTTTTCCTCCTTTTTCTTCTCTTTTTCTTACATCTCTTCTTCTTCTTCCTCCTTCTCTTCCTTTATCTGATGTCAGGGGATATAAGTTCAAATTCTGGTTGCGTGACCATGAGCGATTTCCTTCATCTTTCTCGATCTGTGTTTCCTAACCTGTAAAATGAGGTGAGTTTGGACTAAACGAGCCTCAGGGTGCTTTCTAGTTCAAGATCTTATGATTCTACGCCCCTTTCCAGACAATAGACTTTTAATTAGGGAACTCTGAAAATTTTGTTGTTCATGGAACATTGTGTATCATCTCTTGATCTGACTTGGGACAGGTGAGGATATTAGGATGCGTAAGAGCCTCCAAATCTTAATAACTAGCACCGAATAGCTCTTTCCAAATACGTCATTTTGTCCTTACGACAAGTCTGAGACATAGGTAATATTATTATCTCCGTTGTGCAGATGAAGAAACTGAGGCAGACGAGGGCATAGTGACTTGTCCAGCTAGTTTCTGAGAATAAAGTTGAACTGATATTTTCCTGCCTCCAGGACCAGCCTGCCATCTCTGGTGATTCCTTACTTGCCTCAATCATATCACGTAAGACCTCCAAAAAGACCAAGTTCCTTTCCTTGATGAGACAGCCCAGATTCTGGGGCCACCTGAAATACTCCGTGCTACCCTAATCTTGATTCAGAGAGACAGCTTAAGCCTTGCTTTAATTGGGAAGGATGATGAGTTAAGTCTGCTGATCCTGAGTAATTAGTGAGGAAAGGATAATTAATAAATAAGTGTTAATTAGTTAATTACTGAAAGGAGAGCTCTGATATGGACCCAATTAATTTAAAACATAAAAAGCTAACCAGCCGTAGTGTTTACTGAGGAGACAAAAGGCTTAGAAAAATACTATGATGGGTTTGTGGGTTTCCATTATCTTGATGATATTATGGGTCTGAGATGGGGAACAATGGAACCACAGCCTAATCAAATGAGCCAGTAATGACATATTTTGACTAAGACTCATCCTGCCTGATCTGTTTGGCATCTGAAACCGTCCCCTCATCCATCCCTTCAAGTCTGGGGCAGGAGAGCGATATGAGAACAGCGCCGTGCTTAGAGTCCCCTCAAATGCGGGGATTATCAAGAGTTCTTACCAGGATCTGAGAACAGGGGAGTGAGAGGTATAACTCTAGATTTGTAAATGGGTAGAGCAATGGATAGAGCACTGTGGCTGGAGTCAGGAAGATCTGAGTTCAGCTGTGACCTCAGACACTTACTAGCTTTATGATCCTTGTTAAGTCACTGCCTCAATTTCCTCATCTGCAAATTGGCGATAATAATAGCATCTACCCCTCAGGATTATTGTGAGTAACAAATGAGATGATGTTTGTAAAGTCCTTAGGACAGTGTACATAGCAAGTGCTTTATTAATGCTAGCTATTGCTATTTGGAGGCAGAGAACCTGGATTCAAATCCTGCTTCTGATACATACTAACTCAGTGATCCTGAGCCAGTCACTTAATTTCTCAGTGTCCTAGGCACTTCTTTGGGACTATAAATTGTAGAGCAGGTGGGAACTTCCCATATCAATCAAATTATTGAGTCAAACCAAAACCAAATGTATCATTGTCTACCAACCAGCTATCTGTATCTGAAACTCGTGGGCTCATGCTTTTCTTATTCAGTAGTTCCTAGGACTCAAACTCCTTTCACAGTTGCCACTGGTCACTTGAGGTCAGAGACTGCCATGGACCAGCTGTCCTAAGGCTCCTCCCCTTTGGAGCTACCATTCTTGAAATCCACTTGTCTCCTCTGTCCATTGGCCAGAAGTGCTAATGATCCCCGATGTCTAGTTTTTGTGGGGTCAAAGAATTATTGTTGAAATGGATGTGACAGAGGATCTAGTCCAATCCCCCACTTCATATGTGAAATTTACTCGTAGGCCAGAGAGAGAGAGAGAAAGAAAGACAGAGAGAGACAGAAAGAGAGAGAGAGAGAGAGAGAGAGAGAGAGAGAGAGAGAGAAGAGAGAGAGAGAGAGAGAGAGAGAGAGAGAGAGAGAGAGAGAGAGAAAGAGAGAGAGAGAAATACTGTATAGATATATTTCTATTTACAAATGGAAATACAATTTTTTAAAAATTATACTTGCGATGTTGGGCATGTCTCAATCCCAACTGCCTCAAAAAACCAAACCAAACCAAAACAAAAAACCTTACACCTGGATCTACCCCCACTAACTACTCCAAGAATATAAGCTCTTGAAGGACAGGGACATTTTCATCTTTTCATCCCCGACGCCTCCTAGAGATATCTAGTACTTTGGACACATACTAGATGTTTAATAAATGCTTATTGATTAGGATACCTGGATTCTATTTAATTCTTTTAGAGAATAATTAATTTGAAGATTGTGTCAACAAAATGCCAGTTGGATTCCCCAGAATTCCATGTATTTCCACTTTGAAGATGCAGAAATAGATTGGAGTTTCTATATTTGACATTAGTTTTATTTGAAAATTGTGTATGATAACTAGGTAGTTGAAACACTGGACATTAAGTTAGAAAGATGTGGGTTAGAATTCTGACTCAACACTTATTTAATAGTTGGGGGAACCTGGGAAGATCAATGAATCTTTTGGAGACTTAGTTTTCTTAACTGGGAAATGGAAACAATAATAACATCTACCTCCCAGGGCTGTTATGAGGATCAAATGTGATAATGGAAGACAAAACATTTTACTAACCCTGAAGAACAAAATAAAAAATCAACAAAAATGTACAACATTAATGGAATACTTTAAAAGGAAAAAAAAACAATCACACTTTTGAGGTATTTTTAAATATTACGAAGTGCTTTCTGTAAATCAATTTTACAAACTAGGCCAGGAGAGTGTTATTATTCCCTGTTTTAAGGATGAGGAGCCAGAGGCTTAGAAAGGTTACGTCGCTTGATCAAGTAAGTGGGATTTGAACCCCTGTCTGATGCCCTATCTTACGCCCTATCCACCGCTTTACCTACCACACTGTTTAAAAGGTATCTCCCACAAAAGATATAAATAAAGCTGCTGCTACCTGATCAACATTATTGCAAAATTTTCTTTACCGTCATAGAGCATTGTGAAATATACGTGGATAGAAATCATTAAAATTTTCTTCAAGTTTTGGAAGGAAAATTCAGACTTCATTCGCAACTTGGAAAACTGCTACATTAAAACTTAAAAAAATTACTAAGAAAGGAAGAATGCTGGGAAGTCCATATAATGATAAAATAGAGATATGTATTTTTCTCATATCCACATGGCCCATGGAAGTTTACTCTCCCACTGTCTCCTGGTCTCTAAGACACTCAGTGTTAAATAACGATGAACACGTGTTGATGAGTGGGATTGTAGACACTCAAACATCAAGACTCCGAGGAGGAGAAGCTACGTCTGGCCATAGCTAGATCATGATGGCCAATGTCTCTAAACCCCATTCCACTTGTGGCTCCACTTATGCCAAGAGAATTTGAAATGTGTTATAATGAGATCAGTCAATCAATACGCATTGATTCCTCACTCCTCTGAATTCCCATAGTACTCTTAGTCTCACTCTTTCCCCCTCCTATTTATCATAATCGTGAATATGTAAGTAGATGATGGCCTGTTCATGTCTTCCAGTTCTGTGCAATTTTTGTCCGCTTCCTGATCGCCTAAAAAGATCTCTTCAATCTCCGTTCTTGAGCCCCTCCTCTAAAGCTTTTTTTATATTCCTGGGTACCGGAACAGCATTCAGGTTGACCATCTGTTATTTAACCCCTCTTCTCACCAGATAACTAGCCAATCTATTTTACTGATTGTATATTTCCTGATGATATTTCTTATCTCTGGTCAGCAAATCATCCTTAGAAATAGGTGACTCCCAAGCCATGGATCACATCCTTTCTTATGTTGACATATCCATGGGCAGGATTTCTCTCTCCTACTAGATGATAAGCTTTTTGAGGGCATCCATTGTTGTGGCTTCTTTAGCACCCAGCATATTGAAAATACTAAATATGAGTGGGAGGGGGCAGCTAGGTGGTGCCGTGGATAGAGCACCAGCCCTGAAGTCAGGAGGACCTGAGTTCAGATCTGGCCTCAGACACTTAACACTTCCTGGCTGTGTAACCCTGGCCAAATCACTTAACCCTAATTACCTCAGAAAAATAAATAATGAATGAATACATGAATAAATAAATAAATATAAGTTGGAGGATCTGAAGTGCCCAAATTCAGCAGCTAAATAGTTTAAAGACAGAAAATTAATTCCAGTAGAAAAAGATCAAGTTTACAACCAAAGGACGACATTTCAAGATTTTCGTTTTTGTCTCTGAGGTGTCTGCATTCAATATAGTGTCTGGCACGTAGTAGGTGCTTAATCAGTGCTCGTTGAACAGGTGATTTTTATCCAAAGGAGACTAATGTTCTATTTTTCTTACAGTCATCATTTCCCTTTTAGGATTATATGCCAAGAAGCCAATTCTTACAATGAGTCTCTGGGATAAAATAGAAAATACTCTTCAGCTCTTAAAGTTCTTCACAATTTGACCCTTTCTTAATCTTCTCGTCTTTTTATTTTTTACTCCCTCCATTCACTCTGTATAATCCAGCAACATTGTTCTCCTTAGGATATTCCATTTTCTGACAGCACCCTGGGGATTGAGACCTTTCAGGAAGAACAGGGCTGGGCAGGCTATCTAAGAGTTTTTAATTCTAATTAATAATCTATCTAAAACTAGGTGTTGAGAGTTCAGTTATATTCAGACTCCAAAAGAATGGCAAGTATTATTAATAGTCTCTAAAATAGGGTGATCCCATAACTCCCACCTTAGTTACTGGTCTTATAGTGTTCAATGCTAACCAAGTATTTCTTGAATCATATTTTCTATCTTTTATGCTTTTTGCAGTTTTTTTAGGACTGTCAATTATTATTATTATTATTATAGATATTTAATATGTATTGAATCCTATATTAAGTCCTAGAAGAACTATTATTATTATTGTAGATATTTAATCCATATCTGAATGAATAAATGTATTTAGGTGTCTCATTCAATTTGGGGATATCATTTGATATTTCTGGTGTTTCTGAATTTCTAATTTTTATGTGGCCTGCTTTCAAGTTTAATTTCTGACCAGCACTTAAGCAAATGCAGAACATGTTACCTGTGCTCAATTAAATGTTAATTGATGATGATGAGAGGCACTGCTATACCAAGCCGGGTTTTCATCGTGGGAAACAGATATATGACCTTTCTAGTCGTTTCCTCCACCTCCCCATGGCCCTTGGGAAGGTCTTGCTCATGAATAAATGGACAAATTTAAGCTAAGCAGAACTCCCCATTGGGGATTCAGCTCTGGCTGTTTCTACAAGCCAATGATTTTCCAGCCAGACGAGCTCTATATTCCCGCCTCCCTCCCCATTCTCCTGAAAGCTGCAAGGCTTATTTTTGGGTGAAGAAGATGTCCTTTGCGATCGGTACCATCACAAATATGACCTGCTAGCTGAGATTTTTATGGTACCCGATATGTCCTACGTACTTATAGCTATGCTGGGGACTCTTAAACTATTCTTGATTTCTGCCTCAAAGGACTATGGGATAGGTATTGTGACTTCAAGTGGTCAAGATCTATTATTCAGATGAATTTACAAGGGAATCACTGGTGACTGAAAGGACACTTTGTCAAAATGACAGATGCTCTGTGAGCTGCTCCTTGATGCTGTTACTTTCATTCTGTGTCAGCTCCATTTACTTGTCAAGATCAGGTGTTTGTTTAAACTTCCCACAATGCAAGGAGGACAGGGGAACCTGTGAGAACTTTGTTCTTTACTCATAGGGCTTTATGCACCATCATGAGGCAGGGACTTTCCAGGAGCCACAAAGGAAGATCACAGAAATCATGGGATCCTTGATCAAGGATCTAGATAGAGCCCTCTAGGATCCAGAGTTAATTCATTCAGTTAATTTTATAGGCAAGAAAACTGAGACTCAGACGACTGCAGGTGATTTGTCCAAAGTGACCCATGGGGTCAGAGAGGTGAAAGGAGAAAAAACATCAGAGACCATCTAGTCTCCTTTCTTCTATAGATGAGGAAACTGAGAAAAGGCAAATACTTTTTTGATGTGTGGGTGACCCTACAAAATGCTGTTTATTCCCTTTCCCCATCCTCCTACTGCTGGTGATTCAGGAAGGGCAAGAACATCAATGGAACCATTACATTTTTCTGATTTGGGCATGTCTGTGGGTCTCTCTTTTGTTGGAGGGCTGTTGGATTGCATGATGGGTCTACACTGTTCCCCAAAGTCCTTTTAGAGCAAAAGGGCCTGCTTTGCATATACAGGATACCCTTAAAGCTGTAATAACTTCAAACTATCTTAAAACTTTTGGGGAAAGGACTGGGGAAAAAGTCAGAGAGATGCTGTTCATTGACTTTCTGGCAGGGGTTTCCCAGTGAAGTTGCTTTAGTTAGAAAAACCAGCATAAGAAGAAATTTTTTTTCCTCCAGCTACCAATTTAATTCAGTTCCGTTCAGCAAACACTAATTAAACACTGGCTATGCCAGGCAGTGAGGATACAAAGGAAAAAGCCAAAGCAGGGAGCCTGCAGGGAGCTTACTTTTTCTTTTGGTTGGGAGGATCTACATGTACGTAGCTAAGAAAGTAGAAAATCTATACACGACACTGACAGAATGTGATCCTAGGCAAAGGGGGTCCTAAGCCTGGAGGGAATAAAGCTGGCCTTGTATGGAAGGAGGCAGTGGAGCTGAGGCTTGGGTAAAGCTGGAGGCTCCAAGAGGCTGGGGTGAGGAAGGGGAGAATTCCAGGCACTGGGGAGGGGTTGTACAGAGGCTGACAAGCAGGAAGGAGGATGTTGTACATGGAGAACAGCAAGGAAAAGACACTGTGTGTGTCTGTGGGACTCCTGAGGGGGAGGAACATGCAATCAGCCTCGAGCCAGGTTGTTGTGGGATCTAAATGTCAAATAGAGGAGGCTCTAGTTTTTCCAGAGATAATGGGGAACCATTAAAGTTTCTGGAGCAGGGGAATAATTTGTTAAGGTCTGTGCTACCAATTAGAGAGCTTTTGTAATTGTCTCAGTAAGAGAAGAGACGGCCTGAAATACAGCGGTGAAGATGTGAGTGGAGACCAAGCAACAGACTGGACAGGGATGGTGGGCGTGGCAGGACCTGGACACGTTTAGAGTGAGGGACAGTGAAGAGTGGAGGAGGATTTGGAGGTTTTGAGCCTGAGAGACTGGAAGGATATCTGAACTGAGTAGAAATAGAAAGATTAGAGAAGTTACTGTGCAGCCTGCATCCCAGCAGGGATTTGAAAATCAAACTCCAGGCTTCTATCTATCTATCATTTATCTATCCCTCATCCATCCATTTATCTGTCCATCCATCCATCTATTTATTTATCTATTTATGTATATATCTATCTTTAAATATTTAAATGTATATATATATATGTATAAATCAACAATAGTCTTCTTGATCTATATCTTGCCATGGACGTGGCTCTGGAGGGGAAAGTGAGGCAGGTGACCTTGCATGACCTTCCCTCACTTAAATCCAATTCGCTGGCGTCACGGCAACACCTCCCTGATGTTATGGTCCTCTCAGAGAGCAAAGGACAAAGGACGACAACATATACTAAATGTTGTATTAAAACATGTACCATTAATCGAGGCAGTAACAAAATCACCCTTTTGTATCATCTCTAGCGGTCAAGATTTGTCCTTCAGAGTCTGGGCTTATTGTTTGTACCCTCCTTCCCGACTCCCAAGTGTTGTGGAAATGCAAAGCCTTTTTATGGAAGAAATAGTCCGATTTATAATTTTGCAAAGTGCTGAAGGGCTCACAGCAGTGTAAAGTAAGCAGAGGGCTTGGGTGGGACCCGAGGCCATTTTCCCAGGCCACTCCCTGACCCCTGATTAGCACCCTCCCCCCCAAGATGCACAGGGTCCTCTTCCACACAGACTCCAACCTAGCAACCCTAATGGGTGGGTCTGATGCTGGAGAGATGGGGGGCAGAAATGGACGGGTCGGGGAGAAGGAGGTGCCGAATGCCGGCCTGTCTCGCGTTTCACTTATCGGCTTCCTTTCCCGGCTCAGACGGTAACGTGTTCTCCACCCTCTTTCCCTGACCTGTCTCTGGGGCCCATTAGTCCAGTGTGGTTGCAATGAACCAATCTCTCTTCTCCCAACGCTCCATCCATCACAGGCAACCTCACTGTTGAAACCTGGAGCTGGATCGGTATTCAGCCCAGCTCCGGATCCATTAAAGCGAAGAGTGCCAGCCACAATCCCCACCCTACTCCATTGCTTTCTTATTTTTATTTTTGATTTCTTTGCTTATTCTGCATACGGTTTAATGGGAAACAGGCAGCTGCTACTTTTCCCGGCTACTATTTTTATTTGGTGGTTATTCCCTTTGTATGTACTCTGCCATCTCGAATGTTTTGGTCCTGTTTCAAGATAGGATTAAACAGAACGAGGAGCTGCCTGTTTTAAATCATAACTTGTATTTTAGCAGTCGGGAAGCCCTAAAGATTCTCAGTGTTTTGTTCTGAGCGTTCTTTGGGAAAAAAACAAACCAAAGCAAAACCCCACCTACCACTATCCCCATCCCTCCCGATCCCTCCCCAAATTGAGAAAGAATAGATTATCCTTTAACTTCCCCTAAAAGGACTCCTTCCCTCTTCTCCCCAAATGATTCTCTAAAAGAAACTCGAACCCATTAAAAAAAGAAAAGAAAAAAAATCAGGGATCATAATATAAAAGTATCCTCCTCTGGATCCCCTGTGGCTTCTCCTGGCACATGTCACATTTTCAAGGATACCTTAACTTGAGAGCACCGTCACTTAGTGATATATTAGGTCGATCTATCATTAGGAGATTGTTTCTGTAGAGATTATGGGCAGTAACAGACGTGAGCGGGGCCAGACAGAGCAGCAGGAGATCTTGCTTGCTCCCCCCACAGCCCCCTGCCTTTTTCTTTAATCTGACTCTGTGTTGTGTTGCAGAGAAGTGAATTTCTTCATGGGATATGACTTGTTGCAAAATAATTTGGGGGGCCCAGTGGGCTTTGTAAAGGCTTTTAAAACGGCCTGCCTTCAAGGGTAGCTTTGTTCAGTCTCGACTCTGGGCTCGGCCCAAGGAGGCAATCTTTGCCAGGGTCTGGGTCTCATGGGTAAAGGTTAGCTGAGCAGAGGCAGGAGGAAGGAAGAAGAAAAAAAATAACATTCTCAAGATGGAACACAGTGAAACGTATGATGTTCTTAGGAGACTTTTTCCACGTTAATTCCATGAAATTGTGGCTGCTTGATGTTGACAGATCTCAAGTTAATTGAATTCAATTCAGCGAGCATTTCTAAAAGGCCTGCTGTTACGTCAAGCACCCGAGATGCAGAGACAAACCAGTTCCTGCCCTCAAGAAGCTTATGCTCTTGGGAGAAAGCATGCACACAGACAGATAACAGAGATAAGCTGATATATGGTGTTTGTACACACACACATGTATGTATACATATGTACATGTGTACATATATATACACACATCTCTCTATATATACATATATATCTATATATATACACATGCACACACATATAGTTTGTTTTTCTTGGAGAGTTGGAATGCTGTTCTTTTCAAAATCAAATGAGAAGTGAGAGACTGCCTGACAGGAATGATTCTTCCTTGATGAATTGAAATTCAGAAATAAATGAATCCTTTTAGCAAAGTTTTAGGCCAGAGGTGCTACTTTTTTCTGCACCAAAAGAGTTTATTATTGGAAGGAAAATGGATTGTTGCACATATCTTTCCTCTGCTGAAGCATTCAGTGTTTCCTTTTCCTCTCTCGTCCCGCGATTTCAACAGTATGGGAAATCACAGATGTGAATACTCCCTCCACCAATGCAGACTGGCCACTCCTCTGTGACTTGTAGCTTCAGAGGACAGAAATGAGAAGGTCAGCCACTTGCCCAGGGCTCAAAGCTAGTGGGTATCAGGTGGGACTTGCCTCCGGCTCTATTGTCTCCCCCGTTGGTCTTTTAAACATAACATTTTTTAAAATGGGAAAATAACTGGAAGGGGGAAAATGTGCCAGTCTTGCAAAAAACAGAAGAAATCTATAAACTGTAAAGCACAGAACTCCATTTTAATTCCCAGGGAAATTCTTGATTATGTCGTTAAAGAGCGACACAGTTAGTGAACATCTGGACAGACACCTAGATCGCAAAGAACCAGGAAGAGCTCACTGAAGAGGTCATGTTGGTCTAACCTTGTGTTTTTTGGGGAGAGAATTACTGACCTGGATAGGTAGCTACAAACACAATTTTCTGAGATTTCAGGAAAGCTTCTGATAAAAGATTATGATGACTTGCCTTAAGTTCCCTTTTCTTCAAGAGGGCTTTCCCTTGGCTCGTTAGCTTATGGTGCTTTCTCCACTCAGATTTCCTTCCACCAGCTCTGTCTCCATCTCAGGTTCTGGTCATTTCAGTCTCGTCTGAGTCTTTGTGACTCCATTTGGGGTTTTCTTGGCAGAGGGACTGGACTGGTCTGCCATTTCCTTCTCCAATGTACCTAGTTAATTCCACGTTATCTCCTCCCTTCTAATATATACTCCTCAAAGACAAGGATTGTTTTTTGCCTTTTGTGGTTTTTGTCTACAATGCTGGCGGCTCAGAGAGCATTTGACAAATACTTGTTGAGTTACCGCAAATGGAGTCACAAAGACTCAGACGAGACTGAAATGACCAAAACCTGAGATGGAGACAGAGCTGGTGGAAGGAAATCATATCCAATTTCCCTAGAATGGAAGCCCTTTGAAGGCAAAGGCTATTTTTACTTTTTTGTATATTTATCCCTTAGCATAATGCTTGACACATAGTAAGTGCTTAATACGTACTTTGTCAGAAAAATATCTGAAGGTTTTGGTGGGCCTTCGGCTCACTATGAGTCACTAGAGCGACCTGGCAGTCAGAAAGGCTAGTTGATGGGGCTGAGGGCCGGATTGAAAGATTCCTGGCCTCCACGAATAAGACCTCAGCAATCCTGTGCTAGTCAGGTCTCATCTGGGATTTTGGGGGCGCCGCATCTTGTTGGGAAGGACCTTGATAAAGGTGCATTGATGAAGAGCACTCACAGGAGGTGAGCTCAAGTGACAAAGGGCATTGAGTCTGCCCCATTTCAATAAGGCGGGCTTGGAGGGCCTGGGGATTCTTAGCCTGGAGAAGGGAAGACTTACAGCTGTCTTTAGGTATTTGAAGAGCTGTCACATGGAAGAGGAATTTGGCTTGTTCTGTTTGGCCCCAGAGGGCAGAAGTGGGCGCAGTGGGCGGAAGTGGCAAAGAGGCAGATTTAGACTTGATGTTGGGAGGAACTTCCTTGCAATTAGAGCTAACTAAAATTGGAAGGGGCTGCTGCTGCAGGAGGGAATGGATTCTGCTCTCACTGGAAGTTTTAAAGCAATGACTGGATGACTATTTGTTCTCTTTGTGGGTGGGGGAATCCATTTTGGGTGGTACAGGTGGGATTACCTGGTCCTTGTGGCTCCTTCCGATTCTGAAATTCTGTGATTTTTGGAAAATCTCCCCCAAAATGGAGAGTAGAATTCTCCAAATAAAAATCTAGTCTTGCTACTCTCTGGACCTCAGTTTTCTTAGCTGTAAAATGGAGGTGGACCAGATGTTCTCTAAGTGGCCCGCCAGTCTTCAGTCTGAGAAGCTATGATCTTTGTTGCCTCCACGTTCCTTTTTCTCCTGTAGCTATGAGTGACAACTAGACATTCCTCAGCTTCCATGTTAATGGGCTCATTAGCTAGCATTTATATAGACCCTTAAGGTCTTCAAAGTTCTTTATATTTATTATCTCATTTGATCCTCACAACATACCTGTAAGGGAGTGCTATTATTATTCCCATTTTACAGATGAAGAAATTGCGGCTCACAGAGGTAAAGTGACTTGCAACAACAGTCACACAGGTAGTTAGTAAGTAGCAATACTAGGATTCGGGACCACAGATCAAAATACACAATGACTGGTGTCACTCACCCACTATTTGTCTGTTTGGGAAGTTTACTCCATTCTGCTCACATCCTCGTGGCTCTCCTCTTGGACTTCCAGGTCCTTCTCCATCTTTCTCAGTAAGTTCCCCATCTGGCTCACAGCCTTCTCTTCTACCCCATCCCTTGCTGACTTTGAACACCCAGGCTTTCAGTCCGTGGGCTTCTCTAACTTGGTTTACAGGGCACTTCGTGCATAGAGTCAAGTGATAACTTAGACCTATAGTGTTCCCAAGTGCCCAAATTCTGGCAACTGGTTCCATCCTCTTCCATTGTTCTGTTTGCCACAGCAGTTACGGTATGATCGCTCACCATTTCAGAACTGTCTTATATGAGAAAGAACAGTGACACGGAAAGACGTGAAGTGACCTTCAGTCTCTTTGACCTAAGAGAGCAGGAAGAGAAATCCACTGGGGAGACGCCCCAAACCAGAAGGCACTCAGAGAACCCATTTTCAAGTTTGAAAGAGAAAGATTCCAAGAGGATGTAAAAGATTAAGGATGGCTCTGTAAAAGTCAACGAAGGAGACATCAGCAACTCACAATAGGCCTGTTCCTTCATCTTTTCCAAATCACCATGGATTGAATGGCCTGCACATGGTTCAAGGGTGTATTTGATAAAAAACATGAGAAGGGAACAGAACAGATGAGCTTTGCAGAATAATTCTTTCTCACAGCAGGCTACATTTTCAAGTGAAATCACATTTGTTTAGTGCTTTAAAAATCTAAGGAGACTGTATGACTTCTGGCTTTTATTATTATTATCATCATGATTATTATTATTATCGTCACAGTCATGTGATTAAAAGCAGTGGCAAACATAAGATCCCATGATTTAAAACAAAAAAGACTCATCGAAACAAAGTGCTGTCTAATCAGACAAAAGGTTTTCCCACACAGATGTTGACATCATGCGGGATTCTCTGCCAGGTGAAGAAGCTCTGGAGGCCTTCCTAGTGGACTGCGAGCTGAACGTGAAATAATAAAACTTGAATTGGAATCCAAAAAATGATGGGATCTTTGGCTAACTTAAGAGAGAGCTAGCCGGCAGGGCTGGGGAGATGACGGCCCTCTCGGGCAACAACCGAAGGATTAAATTCAGTTCTGGTGACACATTTTAGGAAGGACGTTGAAAATCTAGATAGAGTCCGGTGGAGACTAACCAGCATGCTGAGAGGCCAGATGGTTGAAAGATCTGGGACTATTTAGACTGGAGAAGACTTTGGAACAGCATGAGAGCTATCTTGGAGGATGGGTACCCGGAAGATGGTCTGTTTGGCCCTGGAGGGCAGAATCAAGAACAGTGAATGGAAGTTAGAGAGAGGTAGATTTCATCTTGATTTAGGGGAAGACTTCCTAACCATAGGAGCTATTCTGAAGCAAAATGGCTGCCTCAGGAGCTAGTGGACTCCTCTTCACTCAAGGTTTCCAAGCAAAGGGCAGCTGGCTATTTGTCTGACACATTGTAGAGGGGATTCTTGTTCAGGCACAAGTTGGACTGGAAGAAGTACCTTGAAGTCCTTCCAGCTTGGATATCCTGTGATATATATATATATCCATCCTTCTATCTATCTGTCTGTCTTTTGTCCATCCGTCTATCTATCACATTTTTCTTGTAAATAAAGGCAACCCTCAAAGGCAACACAGTTCAAGCCAGGTAGACAATACTGGTTCCAGATTCCAGTAGAAGCACCCTTTCCTTCTACATCTTGATGAATAGTAAACTAGAGGGTACAAAGTCATAGATTATTGGAGTTGCGCTTGCAGAGCATCATCACTCTGGAGATGGAGAGGACCTTAAGCCAAGGGGGAGGTTAAGTTATTAAGTAATTTGTCCAAAATCAGACAAGTAGCAAGAATTTGAACCCAGATCCTGGGACTCTAGAGCTAGCAATTACTCTTTCCACTGGATCACTCTGCTTAGATGAGTTTGCTTAACTTTTTTTAATGAGAAAATACTATGAGTAGAAGGGGAGAGAACTGAAATATTGGGTAAAAAAAATCCATTATTTTAGAGAAAATTGTGAATGGGAGAAAAATCCCAGTATCCTTTGGAAGGACACTGAGAGATCTAGATGTAGGGAGCGAGTCTCATTCCTTGTTCAGGAACGGTTGGTGCTTCAGGACAGCTGGACCCCGAGGGAAAGCTTCCTCCCTTGGAGCTCTCAGAGGCCGGACTCACAGAAGGGCCGGGAGCTTGGGCTCCCATGGGTTCCTTTTTGCCACCCAGTGGCCAGCCCCGGACAGAGCAGGCGAGCCGCTGAGGGGAATCCTGGAGGCTGCTGGCTGCTCGTCTGGGGCTGTGGCTTGGCCCGGGGCCCAGGGCATCGTCCTTGCCAGACATTCAGAGATTTTGTTTTCCCCTCCCTGCCCCTCCCCCTTTCCATGTTGGCATTGCGTCTGCCTGGACCACGGGAGGATACATCTGGGGGGCTGACACCTTGGCTCCGCGCTCCCGGGCTGGCTGTAGGGTTGGGGGCACGGGGACGGCCCTCCTACAGGGGCTGCTTTGACAGAGGGTGACTTATGGGCCGCCCCCGGAGAGGAGCAAATCCAGGGAGGAGAAATCAACAGTCGACACATCCCCACTGACTGGGGGCCAGCCGCAGCTCAGACCCTAGTTTTCTGCTTGCTTAGCCGGGGGAGCCCAGCTCCCCGTCCTAGGGCCTTGGTCCTCCAGGACTTTGGGGAGACAGGGCCCGGAGGTGTACACGGCCACCCCGGCCTGCCCTTCTCCCCCCAGTCTTCAAAAACCAAGCACTCAGCATTCCAGGCCTTTAAAACCTGATGCTTTTAAAACTTTCTATTTCCTAGTGACTTGTAATGGCCTCGCAAAGCAGCTCGTGTGAATGATTCTGCTTTTATTATAACAGTTACTCCACATGAACGGAAGTTCCCATAAAGCACCAGGCGGCTCTGGGGAGCACGGATCCAGCCACGGCCTCTCCCAGCCTGAGTCTCAGAGGAGGAGACCCAGGTATTGAGGGGAGGCCGGCCCTCAGCTGGCAGAGCCCAGTCACCTCAGAGCTCACGTCCCGGGCTTAGGCCCGATAAATCACTTCACCTCAGTTTCCACCTTTGTAAAGACGAGGGTGTTGAACCAAACCCGGCAGCTCTGCGAAGCCCTCATTCTCTTTCCTCTCCCCTTATTCTCCCAAATGTCCTTGTTTCTATTCAAGACGCCACCGTCCTCCTGGTCCCCAGCTTCAAACTCTCACACCACCTTTGTTTCCCTCCTTTCCCTTGGGGAGTGTCATTCCCCCAATGGGGGAATTCATAAAGTCTGAGCCGGGAGAAAGCTTCAAGCCCACCTGGTCCAGCCACTTACTTTCAGAGAGGAGGAGAGTCTTCCTCCTTACAGTGACATCATCTAACCCAACAAGAGCAGAGAATAAAACCTTGGTCCTCGGCCTTCAGATCTGGAACGTTTTCCGGGCGTGGAGCTTTCTGGCATGAAGGAACATCAGGGGCAATCTTATCCCAGCCCCTTCATTTCACACTCGAAGAAACTTTGGTCCCAAGAGGTTTTGTTCAAGGCTGCCGGTGTAAGAAGAGGCAGGGGCGAAATGGAGGCGAAGGGAAAGCTTAGGAGATGCTCTCTCGCAGGCCACATTGCATCCCCCTGGACAATAGTCTGCTAAGGGAGAGGATGCGGCCCTCTGGGAAAGATGCTCATTAATCCCAGGGACATTTCAGTAGAGAAAAGCGTTGGATTTTGAAGTTGGAGGCCTTGTGTTCCCTTCGGCAACTTGAGATTGGACTAAATGGCCTCTCTGGTCCCTTTCATCTCTAATTCTGTATTTCTATGTTAGTCAAGACTACGAGGAAGCCCCCTGTCACCAGCATCTTCCTGAAGCTTCTCCTTAGGCCCTTTCCCCATTTTCCCCAAATTCAGAGCCTCTCGCTGTGCTCACATCTGGGCCACCCAGTCAGGGGTGGGTGACACTGAACCCGCCGTGGTCGGATGCTTCCATACGTCCCTCCGACCCTCCTTGGGAAGGATGCCGGTCCGAGTGTCATCCGAAAGCCAGTACCGGGACCTTCTACCGATGCAGCTCGTCTCGCTGGGGACGTCCGTGTGCGCACCGAGGCGGGGAACAAATAAATAAATAAATGCAGCCAGATGTGACTCCCTGGACCATCTGGTTAAAATCAATTTTGTGTTGAGCTGTAATTACAAGTTATTTATTATAGATTGAGGGATGCTGCCCTGGCTCCCAGCTTTCTATTTAGCAAACAGTTTTTTATATGTAAGAGCAACGCATCTCTTTTGTACTATCAGGTCCCAGTGCGTGACTTCCCGCACTGTGGGGCCCTCTGACTGGTAGGTGCCCCCCGGAGCTGCTCAGCGAGACCCTCGCCAAGCGTATGACGGCATTCCCGGGACCGACCCCGGGTTTGGGGTAAAGGCGGAGCCCACGCGACGCTAGTGGACTGGACCTGGCGTTTCCCCGGTGTAGGGACCTCGCAGAGGAGGAAACTCTCTCAGTCAATATGTAGCAGCTCCTCTGACACGGGGGCTTTAGAGAGGTATCGGGAGCTCCGACACAGGGGATTTGCTGGGGGTCACCTAGCCGCTTCCCGAGGCAGGACTGGACTTCGGGTCTTCCCGGCTTTGGGGCCAGATTTCTACCTTTTGTGCCATAGGCATAATATGGGCCAGCATTTATATGCATTTTTAATGTCTCTTATATAGCTTGTCTTATTTGGGTCCCACTACTGTCCTGAGAGACAGACACTATCATCGGATATCACATATATATGTATGTATGTATATATGTATATGTGTGTGTATTTTATATATATATATATATATATATATATGCACATACAGAGAGAGAGAATCATCCATTTCACATATATATATATATATATATATATATATATATATATATATATATATATAGAGAGAGAGAGAGAGAGAGAGAGAGAGAGAGAGAGAGAGAGAGAGAGAGAGAATCATCCATTTCACAGAAGTGGAAACTGAGGGTAACTGATAGTTTATAAGTATCTAAGATAGGATTTGAACTCAAGTCTTCTTGATTTTAAGCTCATCATTTTACTGATCATAATCTCTTTTGTGTCATCAATCCCTTTGGCAGTCTTCAGAAAACTGTGCCCTTAAAAAAAAAAAACTTAATCAAAAGAAACATATATGTATATGTATGTGTATATATGTATACACGCATGCATGTATTTATATACACTTATGTGCAAACATAGTGTTTAAATACATGTAATACACACACACACACACACACACACACACACACACATTCCGTTTGAAATTAGTGAAAATAAAATTGTAAGTTTTTGCCCTCCCAGTTCCCAGACATCATTGCCCCATCCAAGGCAAACTGTGCTTGAATTAATGGCCTCTGATTGGTCAGCCGGGAAGCTTCACTATTCTATTGGTGGGGCAGGGATAGGGATGAGGGGCAGGGATAAGGATACAGGACAGGGATAGGGATGTAAGACCCCGGAACACAGCGCTTGAGAAAGAAGGGAAAAGCCTTTCTGATTCCTTGCTCCTCGTCTTCCGGCTGCCTTTGTAGAGAAAGCCCCATAATAAACTGGAGTGTCAATAATCCACAATTTCTTCTGTGCTGTGTGCCAGGTGCGCCCTCCCCTCAAGGAGCTTCCAGTCTAATCGGGGGAGTCCACACACAGAAGGAATCTGGGAAGTGGGGGAGGAGGGGATGCCAGAGGCCTCCCAGAAGGGAGGGGTGATGGGCAGCTGATGGCAAAGGAAAATTTGGTCCAAAATGGCCGAGTCCTTCGGAGGAAGGCCTCGGCAGGAGCTCATTTCCCCCTCCCCACTAGCCCCCAGTCAGAGGGGACGGGCAAGGAGGCTGCTGGGAGGTCTTGAATACCAATCCCAAGATGATGAGGAGTACATCCAAAGGCCCTTGTCTCCAGTTGGCCATGTGACCCTGGGCAGCTCCCCAAGACCGTAAGGTGGAGAGCGAGAGGCAGCCAGCTTTGGAGGGAGTTTCCCCAGCTGGATCCCAAGCCCCAAGTTCTGTCCCTACACTATCTAAAAGACTCCCCTCTGTAACAGTAATGACTGATGCTTAAATAGTGTTCTCCCTTCTGGATTCCCATGAGCCTTGAAGCAGCCCCAGGACACGGGTCTCAGCTCCAGTCCCACTTGTCATTGTGCCGTCTCCCAGAATTAGCCTCTGCTCTAATCTGAACCTAGTGAACTTTATGTTGTTTCCTTTCCTTGAGGACATGGTCTCCACCTACTTTTTACTTTGTTCTCCAGCTCCTAAATTGGCACATGGCAAACGCTTAAGGGTTTTTGATGGATTCATGGCAGCCTACCGTACATAGCTTCATCTCTATTTAACAGAAGAGGAAACTGAGGCACACAGTAATTAAGTGATTTGTCCGTGGTCATAAATCTAACAAAAAATGGCTAATTTGAACTCAGGACTTGTTAGCTTGATTGTAAATCTCCAAAGGTGACATCGGCCTTGCAGTGTGCAGCCCACAACACTCCTGAGCACAGCCTGAGCCAGATTAATATGTAAGTGAGCGGCAGCTGGGTGGAACAGTGGCTAGAGTCCCAGCCCTGAAGTCAGGAGGACCTGAGTTCAAATCTGGTCTCAGACACTTGACACTTCCTGGCTGTGTGATCCTGGGCAATCATTTAACCCCTTAGCAAAAAAAAAAATGTAATTGAGAAATATTTCATACCATGAATTAAAATATAATAAAATATGGATAAATCATATCAAAAAATGAACTCAATACAAGATCTGCAGGGATCCCGATGTACAGATTAGTGGCCCAAGTTCTCGAGTTTGTCACCACTGCTTTATTTATATTCCCTTTCGACCCATAACTAGACCTCGGGAAGGTTCCCCTGGCACGGGAAATCCACGGAAGCAGCGCAGGCTAGACTCGGTTCAGCCTTTGCCGTTTAACAGGTTGAACGAGGCGGCCCTTCAGGGACGTGAAAAGTGTTCCCAGATCCTTCTACCTTTTCTCTTCTCCGGGGGAAACAGCCCCTGTTCCCCGAGTGCCAGAGGTGATTCTGGCTCCCAGGGGAATATTGGCTTTGCCAAGACACTCCCTGACGGTTGGTGAGGGATTTTTGCTCTGGGACCTGGGAAAAGCTTATTCTATTAACACCAGAAGGAGTACATGAGAATTCCCCAAGAGTGGGAGGGGAGGGGAATAAAGGAAGGTGCGCTTCCGGTCCCAGAGTGTCCTCAGGAGTCTGGGATGGGAAGTGTTTTTCCCAGCCACCCGGTCTGAAACGACTCTGCCCGTGGTCTCAGGCTGTATCCCTGCGAAGGGAAAGAATCAGGCTCCCTCCAGAGCTGGGGATGGCAGCGGGTCCAACCCCCTCTTCCAGATAGTTCTCTCAAGCCTATAGAGAAGCCTGCAGTAAGCGGGAGAGTGAGGAATTGAACTCACGCCCCCAGTGCTGTTCCATTCCAGCTGGGCAAAAGAACGGTTGTCATGTTCTTGGCTGGGCGTCCGTCTCCCCGCCTGTCAGACGTGTATTTGTACACCTCTGGTGTCAGAAGGTCACCGAGTTCATCGGAGCAAATCTTCGAAGCTTCCACGTCTAGGCCGTCTGTATGCAGTAGGTGCCTAATAAATGCTGGATCCAACTAAACTGATTTCCATATGTACAACGAACCAACCCCTCTTCTTTAATGTATACCTGGGTGGCAGCAAAAATCCAAGTTTGGGGGAGGCAGTTGTAAAGATGAGGATTTTAGCAGATGAGTGTGTGTGAGTGTGTGTGTGTGTGTGTGTGTGTGTGTGTGTGTGTGTGTGTGCAGTGTAGTGGAGAGACTGTTGGGCTTAGAGCTGAGAAAATCTGGGTTCAGAGCCTGTTTGTTAGATTGAGCAACTTGATGACCATGGTAAGTCATAGTGTCTGTGAGCCTCCGTTTCCCAATCTGTAAAATGGACATCATAGGACTGTTGTGAGGATAGAAAGGTAATGTAGGAAAATTCTTTGAAAATTCAAAACATTTTATAAATGGCAATTTTTCTATAAACTGCAGAGAAGATAAGAGGCAGCTGCGACGCCCAGTGGCTAGAGCACCGGACCTGAAGTCAGAAAGGCTTGAATTCAAATATAGCCTTAAATATTTGCTCCTTGAGTGACTTCCGGCATATCACTTAGCCTTGGCCTGCCTCAGGCTCCTCATCCTTAAAATGGGTATAATTAAATCTTGAGGCTTTTGCATTGGAGTGTTCTCCAACTCAAATGAGATGCAATAATGTTAGAATTCTGTTGGTGTCAGGAATTACCTTTTCTGCACACAATGTACATGCAAGTACATGCCCAGTTTGCTTGCTGTCTGTCGGATTATGTGTGTGTGTGTGTGTGTGTGTGTGTAGATATTAATGAAAGTGGGGAGGACTTAGTTACTAAGGCCTCCCTCCTTAATATATACACACATATGCATAATGTGCACATATATATTCATGCTTGTGTACACACACATACACACATACACACACATTGACACACATACACACACATTGACACACATACACACATACACACACCCACCCACACACACACACTTTAGCCTTTCAGAAGCAAACTAATCCTCCCTACTTCAGTATATATATACACATGTGTATTGTGTCTACATAGATGTTTTAGCCTTTCAGACAGTAAACAAAATGCTCCCTACTTTCATTAAAATTAACACACACACACACACACACACACATATACACAAGCAAAAATAAACAAGCATATGCGCGTACATATATGTACATATTTGTATGTATGCATGTGTACAGACGCACTTTAGCTTTTTATATTTATGTACACAGATCTATGCACACATGCATTTACACGCACACATACTCTTCCACATATGCACGTATAGGTGCACTCACTTTAGTCTTTTGTACAGTTCACTAACCTCCCTGTTTTAACATACGCGTACCTATACACAATGGGCACGTATATGTGCGTATTCACACGTGTATATATATACACATGCACTTTAGCCTTTCAACATGACACTAAGTCCTCCCACTTTAATATACACACGCATACATTTGTGTATATATCTGTACGTATGTAGAGACACATTATATACACGTTCGCTTTTCAGACAGTGAAACTAAGCCCCCTACGTTCCTTGACAGGGAGCCTTGAGCACCCCGAGGCCGTCATTTTCTAAAACCCCGACCAACGAGTCTTTGTTTGGTGGGGACTTTTTCCCTGTCTTGGAGCCCGTCGCGTCCCATCCTTGCTGCTATTTGGATTGGAACTTTAAACGGCTGGACTGTTGGACTGTCCTGGGCAAATATTTTTGTTCTCCCGAGGAAGTCCTGGACCAGGTATCCTAATTGGCAGAAATTCGGATTAAACAAATATTATCATTTCTATAGTCTGCTAAAAGGTAATGTTAGTGCGGGAGCACACTCCTCCCCCACCCAGCATTATTTTATCATGGTCAGGGGTCTCTCAAAAGAGACTGAGTTTTCTATTTGTTTTTCCTCCCTCTCCTCTCTTCAAATAATCCCATTTTCTCTCATTGAGAAGAAATTGATCTTTCTTTGTTTCCTTCTCTCCTTCTTTCTTTCCTTCTTCCTTCTTCCCTCTCTCCCTCCTTCCCTCCCTTCCTTCCTGCCTCCCTCCCTCCCTCCCTCCTTCCTTCCCTTTCTTTCTTTCTTTCTTTCTTTCTTTCTTTCTTTCTTTCTTTCTTTCTTTTCTTTCTTTCTTCTTTCTTTCTTTCTTTCTTTCTTTCTCTCCTTTTTCTTTCCTTCTTCCCTCTTTCCTCCTTCTTCCTTCCTTCCTTCTTTCCTTTCTTTCTTCCTTCCTTCCTTCCTTTCTTCCACCCTCCCTCCCTCTCTCCTTCCCTCCCTTACTCCCTCCCTTCCTTCCTCTTCTTTCCTTCCTTCCTTCCTTCCTTTCTTCCTTCCTTCCTTCCTTCTTTCTTTTCAGGGTGATATCCAGTTTTCTCTCACTCAGCAGTTCTAAAGACCTAGGTCCTATGATTTATGATTAACCTAGGACCTATGATCCTAGCATCATAGTTTTCTCAGAGCTGGAAGGGATGTTGAAGGCCATCTAGTCTGATCCTCTCATTCTATGATGAAGAACTGAGGCACAGAGAAGGGAGAAACCTTTTATTAAGCACCGACTATTTGTCAGGACCTGTACGAGGCACCTTAACAAGTATCTCATTTGATTTGGCACAAAGTATAGGAGTTATTTTTAAAAACAATATTTTGGGTTTTTATTAACAGCTTTTGTTTTTACATCACATTTGTTTCCAATTTTATACCTCTATCCCTTGACACATATCCATGGACTCTTCCCTCAAAATAAAGATTAAAAAAAATGTTCAGCAAAGCCATCCAACTCCGTCTGACAGGACACGTCATGTTCCACACCTGTAGGCTCCATCTTGGCAATGAATGAAGGGAAATGCACTTTCTCCTTTCTTCCCTGGGATCAGGCTTTGCTACTTACAAAAATCCAGTGTTCAATTTCATTTTATCGATCTTTCCATTTACATTATTTATAGCCGTTGTGTGATTTGTTTTCCTGCCTCTGCTTACTTCACTCTATCCATTCATGTAAATCTTCCTGCACTTCTCTGGATCTTTCCCATTCATCATTTCTTTTTGTCCGGTAATTCCCATCATCCCACTGGCTACAGCTTGTTTTTGCATAGACGCCGCTTTGTTTCCGGTCCTTAGGTGCAATAGTTTCTTTTCAAGGTGAGACAGGGTAGAGGGTGGGACTGGAGGCTTGACTTCCCCTCTCCCCATGGCCTCCATGTTTTATCTGTGAGAACTGGGTATCCATGTTTGACTTTAAATGTCTCCTGTCTTTTTTTTTTTTTGCCTAGAATAAAGAAGTGACATGTAAACGAGAGAAGTGCCCACTGTTCTCCAAAGACTGTGCTCTGGTGGTTAAGCAGAGGGGAACCTGCTGTGAACGATGCAAAGGTGCTGGTTTTCTTGGGGCTATTTCTTTGGCCTGGAATCTTTCCTCATCCTTTTCCTCCCTCGGTGCTTCTCTGCTGATGACTTGGTGGTGGGAATTTGGGAATGGGGGGTAGGGAAAAGGGGGAAGTTTCCAACTCCAAGACTCTATTCTCTCCTCCTACAAATACCCTTGTATTTTTCTATGTGACCCCAGAATTTAATGATCAGTAATTCTATCTGGAGCTGGAGCTGGAGTCAGGAAGGACTGAGTTCAAATCCAGCCTCAGACCCTTAGAAGCTGTGTAACCCTGGACAGTCACTTACCTCAGTTTCCTCATCTGTAAAATGGAAATAATAATAACATCTGCCTCTTAGGGTTGCTGTGAGGATCAAATGAAATAATGATTGTAAAGTACTTAACAGAATTTGCCTGTTGTTGTTGTAAATGCTCTATGAACGTTAACTTATTATTCTTGTTCTTATAGAAAATTGTACCTTCCCCCTCCTCTCACTTTCCCCTGGTAGGATTTCCAGTGACTGCTGGAATGATGCCATTTTTATCTTTATCCCATTTCTCGTTCACTGTTCCTTCAAGAACAGGAGCATAATGGGATATTTGATGAATTGCACTGAATTAAATTCGCTCCGTCCACTCTATCCATCCATTCACTCATTCAATAAACACTTATAAGAATCAACTATATGTCAGACTGCTAAGCTCTGAAATAAAACCAAAGCTGTTCCTGCCCCCCATGAGCTTTCATGAGCTTTCATTCTATTGGGGAAAACAACAAGTTCACAAATAAGTAAATAAAAATACAAACTAAATGCAAATACTTTTCCGGGGGGAGGAGGTGAGAAATAGGGGGAAAGGGAACCTCTCCACCATTACTTGGCTCCTTTTCATTAACCAGTGCTTTCTTCTTCTTTTACATTGACCTCTCCCCATTTCCTTCCAGTATCAAATTCAAATTCTGCTCGCCTCTCAAGGATCTTCGTCATCTGCCTCTGCTCTCTTCTGCCATGTTCTCCCCCAGCTCCCCTTTATTCTAGTCCAGCTGGTCTTCTCAGCGCTCCCTGTGCTTGCAGTGCTCATCGCCTGCCCCGTGCTTTGGGGGTGCTTACTTCCTTTGCCTGGAATGTTGTCCTAATTAATAATAATGATGGGGATGATGGGGAGAACCATAATAATAGGCCATTACACAGTGACTTATGGTTTGCAAGCCACTTTAAATTCTTGTTCTCATTTAATCCTCATAACAACTCTAGGAGGATGATTATCCCCATTTTACAGGTGAGGAAACCGAGGTTGACATAGATTGCATGGTTCATCCATGGCTCGCATGGCTACTGTGCATTGGAACAAAAATATGAACTCATTTATTTCCTGATTTTAGCTACTGAGGTATGGAAGCAGAAGGCCTGAGTTCAAATTCTATCTTTTACTTCCTGTGTGACTTTGGGCAAGACCCTTAACTCTTCTGAGACTCAGTTTCCTCATGGATAAATGAGGCAGCTGGAATAGATGTTCTAAGTTAGATTTAACTGTATGATCTTTATAATGCTAGACACTTCCCCTGCCCTGTTTAAGCCTCCCCACCCCTCCCCCCTCCCCCCGCCTTAAAGCAACAGGGTTGGCTCAATTAACATCTAAGTTTTCTGACTCTAAAGCTATCATTCTATGCTCTTAAATCCGCTACTTGTCAAAACCCAACTCTGTTGTTGTTGTTCAGTCATTTCAGTCATGTCCCACTATTCGTGACCCTAATTGCGGTTGTCTTGACAGAGTTACTTGAGGAGTTTGCCATTTCCCTCTCCAGCTCATTTTACAGATGAGCAAACTGAGGCACAGTGAAGTGACTTGCCTAAGGTCAGACAGCTAGGTGAGACTAGATTAGAACTCAGGTAGAGGAGTATTAAGGGAGAAGGTTTAAAGCCCTATTGCTTTATGTATCCCTTAAGTACCCAAACCCATGTCAGACAAAGCTTCTATCCTTCCAGTCCCTCCCACTGTCCTTCTTCCCCAGATTTTTTAGGCACTTCTAGTCTGTCCCATAGAAATGAATCTGAGAGGAGGAAGGGATTTTAGAAGCATCGGACCGGCTCCCTTGCTTATAGGCTGAGGCAGTTGAGAAGTGGAGACATGAAACTGTTCTTCTCCTCATTCCCAGGCTTCACTAGGGACCCCAGAACCATAGATCCAGACCTGGAAGGGAAGTTAGTGTCTGTCCAGTCTAATTCTCCCGTTTTGCAGATGAGGAAACTGAGGCTCAGAGAGATTACAGGAATTATTATTACTAAGGTTTTATAACAGGGATTTTTCACTTGGGATCTTTTGATCCCTAAGAGATGCATAGATAAATTTGGGGGTGACTGTGAACTTGGATGGGAAACCCACCTTACATTTTTATTTTCAATAACCCCTAACTCCAGCTTGACACTTCCTTCAGTTACTCACCAAAGCATCGTTCTGAAAAGGGTTCATGGTTTTCACGAGACTTCCAAAGGGTCCACGACACACACACACACACACACACACACACACAAAAACTCCCATCACATTGGACTTTAGTTCTAGAGTGGGAAAAGACCATAGAGACCATATAAGCCAAGCTCCTAAGTTTACCAAGAAACTGAGGTCTTGTGAGTTAATTGCCCAAGATCCCAGAACCAGGATTCGAACTCAGATTTGTGGCTCCAATGTAGCCCTTTCCTTAAAGGCCCTGGCCAGTGCTAAGATCTTGGTCTTCAGACTCACACGTCAAGCTCCTTTTCGCCCCCTCCCATCGCCTCGTCTTGTCTCATCACGGGGTGCATGGAAGCCTTCTCTCAGACTGGCTTATAGACTTCTCGGGAGACCCTGCTGATTTCCAAGCACAGTAGGTGGAACATGCAGAAAAGCAGGTTTAGACTCGAGGTTGATAAAGGCCCTCCTCACAATGACAGTTATTTCAATGTGGAGTGAATGAGCTGGGAGGGCGTAGGGCTCTCCAATCTGGAGGTCTGCAAGGGAGTCTGGGAGTCACAGGGAGGGACTCCATCATCTGGGAGTTAAAGAATATAGAGCTCGCAAATCCATACGCGATACTTTTTTCCTTCCTTAAGGAAGGGCAATATACATATCTGCCTTTGGGCTAAGGGGCATCCTTCAGAATAGACCCCATCTTCATCCTTGACCCCTTGCCCCACAGCCTTACATTTGGCGATTTTTGTTGTTGTTTAATTGTTTCAACCATCAGAACCCTCATTTGGGATTTTCTCTGTAAAAATAGAAGAGTGGTTTATAATTTCCTCCTCTAGCTCTTTTTGTGGATGAGGAAACTGAGGCAAACAGAGTGAAAAAAATACTAGAGTGCTTTATCACTTATTTTTCCAGCTCTTTTTGTGGATGAGGAAACCGAGGCAGAGTGAAAAGATACTAGAGTGGTTTAGCACTTACTTTTCCAGCTCTTTTTTTGTGGATGAGGAAACTGAATAAACAGGGTAAAGTGACCTGCCCAGGGTGACACACCTTGTAAGTCTGAGGCTGGATTTGAACTCGGCAAGATGAACTCAGTGTTCTATCCGTTGAGCCAAGTAGGATTTCAGTGCAATTACTCCAATGTTGTTTTAGGTCCTGGGGCTAGGAAGACAACAAATAAAACAGCTCTTTGATCTCAAGGAGCTTCTGGTCCAGTGGGATCATCTAATATGTTTAAATCATGGAAAATCCTTGGGCCTCAGTTTCCTATTCTGGAAAAATAAGGCAATCTTGGTTGGAGAAATTACTACATGTAATTGGATGGATTTATTGAACTGTGTTCTCTCCAATTTTGAAAATTGTTGACGTCAGTTCGGGGATATGGATGTGATTGTGGCAGCAAGCTTTGTCTGGGCCCCTCTTCTGGGTGCTGTTATACAGATGAGATACTTATAAAGCTCTGGCCATTGCATGAATGTAATAAATACTCGCTCCCTTCTTATGGTCAGAGCTTTGTCCCTTAGATCCTAGGATACTCTAGCTTGCTTTGCGCCGGTAAATATGGCACCTTGACTTTCAAGGCTTTCCTCCTGGTTATTTCCAAATGCCCTAGTTTCTGGTGTGATAGCAGGGAACAAATGATGGCTTCCAATTCAGGTGGGGATATCCATTCGAACATTGCCTCTGAAATGTACTCTGTGATCACAGGCAAGCCATTTCATGTATCTGAACCTCAGTTTTGCTCCTCTGTAAAATGGGCACAATAACACTTGAGGCATGTTCCTCTTGAGGTTGTTGTTAATATCAAAGGAGACAGTCCCAAAACATGTTCTGCGCTATGTGGATGCGAGGCCTAGTTATTCCCGCCCTTCCTGTTCTCTCCATCTCACCTTGTCCCATCAGCTTGATCACCCTGTCCCCAAGAACTTCCCAGAAGGCCATCTCTAGCTCAGCCCTTCTCTTTTTTTCTTGCTCTCCTCATCATTCTCTCTAGTGATCTGCATAAAAAATGAGGTTTAAGATTAGATTGCTTGTTACTCTAAGGAAGATTTCATTTTCCCCTTCAAAATTCATCATTATAATTTCATTCTGAAATGGCTTACTATTGGAAATGAATATGGTTTTATCAGTGGAAATGATATTAGAGAAGATACATTATCATCTGCCTTGCCACTACACTCTAAGGACCTAAGGAGTCTTTCTATCTGCTTTACTACTGAGGCTTCTTGTAAGGATTGTCTTCCCCATTAGAATGCAAGCTCCTCCAGGGAAGGGGCTGTCTTACCTTTCTACTTCTATTGCCAGCACCTATTATAATGCAGATTCCCTTCCCCTCTCTCCCCTCTTCTCTTCCCTTCCCTTTTTTCTTCCATTCCCTTCCCTCTTCCTTTCCTTCCCTTCCTTTCTCTTCCCTTCCCTTCCCTCTTCCTTCCTTTCCTTCCCTCTTCTTCCCTTCCCTTCCCTCTTCCTTTCTTTCCCTTTCCTCTTCCTTCCTTTCCTTCCCCTCTCCTTCCCTTCCCTCTTCCCTTCTCTTTCCTTCCCTTCCCTTCTCTCTTTCTTCCCTTCCCTTCCCTTCCCTCTTCCTTCCTTTCCTTCCCTCTTCCTTCCTTTCCCTTCCTTCTCTTTCTCTTCCCTCTTCCCTTCTCTTTCCTTCCCTTCCCTTCTCTCTTTCTTCCCTTCCCTTCCCTTCCCTTCCCTCTTCCCCTCTCTTCCCTTCCCTTCCCTTCCTTTCTTTTTCCCTTCCCTTCACTTCTCTCTTCCTTTCCCTTCATTTCCCACTTCCCTTCCCTTCCCTTCCCTTGCTTTTGCTTCCCAAGCCCTTGCTCCTAAGAAGCCCATATTCTACTGGGCAAAATAGCATAGAGAGGGGAATCAACTGCAGAGTTTATGGAAAGACTCATTGGTCCTTAGGTTAGAATGTTGAGTACGGGGACTATGAAAAATCACAATACTTAAAATGATCATAATAAAAATGATGATAATGCTGCTGATGAAGCTTTTTTGGTGTGTTTTCTCCTTCCTGCCTTTTACCTTGCCATAGCATGCTCTGTTCTATTATGTAGTCCCACATAGTAGCGTATAACTCTTCCCCAAATCTTTAATTTTGTGACAATGGGTCATTATCATGGCCATCACCATCAACATCAGTATTTTAGATAGCTCTCTAATTTATTGGTTGATTAATTCTAATGGAGGGGAGAAGAAGCATGGCAGCTTTTTATCAATATTCTGTTCCTCCTCCTCCTCTTCCTTTTCCTCTCCTCCTCCTCCTCCTCCTCATTCCCATGCAAACAGCTTTTTAATCTTCATTCACAACAACCCTGGTAGTCCATTTTGTAGGATTCATCCTCCCCGAGAGGAGACTTGGATTCAAGTCCTGCCCCTGGTACATGTTGGCTATGTGACCTCGAATAAGTACCTCAATGCACCCAGGGCTCGCAGCTGCCAGAGGTGACAACCTGCACTGGTAGAAGGAGTTTCCTATACTAGGGACTTAATAGATCCAATCTCTCTTCTCCTCTTCCCATTTTACAGATGAATAATTGAGGATCTAGAGGATTCCTTTTGGAATCTAGAACCAAACCCATGTTTTTCCTTCTTCTAGGTTATTGCTCTTCCTCCTGCCTCTCACTCTGCCAGAGTGATGCTAGCCTTTGTCCCCCCAGGACACCTGTATTTCAGGGACCATATTTTTCAGGGCCTAGGTTGAAGTGAAACAATGCAAATTAAACTTAAAAATATATCCCTCCTCCCAAGCTGATTGTTAAACATTTACCCCCCTGCTTGTCTCCTGGTTTTTTTTCCCCTATTTCACAATTTCTATGACTATTTTCTCCATGAAAACACCAGAGAGAATACAAGAGATTTTTTAGTGTATTAGAAGGTCTGCTGGATTGTTAGAAGGTTGGTTAGTGTGAGGATAATTCTTACTTATTAGTTGTGAAACTGCTGGTAACTCTTTGATCCTTGTTTAGTTCATCTGTAAAATGGGCATGATAATACTCGTGCCATGCACTTTACAGGGTTGCTGGTAAGGAGGAACTTCAAAGACTCTAAGGGGCTAAAAGAATGCAGACAATGAGATCATCACCTGTTATTAGAAGCACAGACTTTGAGCTCCTTTAGTTCAGCCCTCGGTTTCACAGATGAAGAAACTGAGGCAGAGGATTTAAATGACTCATTCAAAGTCACAATGAGCAGAGATAGAATTTAAGCCTAAAATTTGTACCTTTATAAGTGATCCTGCTTCTTTTACATCTTTATATATGGCTCCTAAGGATGCATTAAATCAATGAGAAAATATAAGTAAGCCACTTTAAGAGCCTTAAGTGCTAGATATATATCAGAAATTATTTTTGCTGTTAGAATGATAATACTTGGTACAGTGACAAGATTGTGGATTCTGAAGTCACAAGGTCAGGGTTAGAATTCTGCCTCTGAAGCTTACTACCTGAGTGAACTTGGGCAAGTCCCTAGGCCTCAGTTTCCCTATCTGTAAATTGGGGGAGTATTGAAGCAGATAATCTGTAAGGTTTTTTTTCCTAGCTCTATAACTATGATCCTAAGTTTGGTTTCTCTCTTTGGTTCATGGTTGTCTGGACTGCTAGTAGCATATATGAAACTGCTCACAAAGAGAATTCTGGGTGAGTTTATTTAATTGTGTGTCCAAAGCTCAGGTCAGATTGCCCTTGCCTCTCTGCCTTCTTTTGTGGGGAGCTTCCTCCTCGTGCTTTCTCTCACTCTTAATTAAGCCAACATGACTGGAAACAAAAGAGAAAACTTATACCATGACCTGTTCTTCTTCCTCTCCGCTTGCCCCGGTGCATACATAAAAACGAGAGTTGGTTTTTTCCAACTCCTGCCATTCCAAAAGTATGCCGTGCTTTTGGAATTCTTCCTAGTCTCGTAATGGTTAAAAGCTAACCTTTTGCCTGCATAGAATAATAGCTGGGTAAAAGATCTCTCTCATTAAAGGAAAAAAAATCCATATTGTATGTTGAAAACCCATGAGCTCATTGGGAGCTCTGCTGCAGACTTGGCAGCTGGTCTAGATTTCCTTGGACGGACGATCATCGTTTAATTTGGGCCTCTCTCATGAACAATAACTTATTTGTTATCTCAGTGTTTGTTGTTGGTGAATAACAAATGGGGAAGGTGTGTTTCATGACTTTATAGGCCAGATTCCGCCCTCTCTTGAACAGAGATCAGGCAATATTTATTATAAGAAGTCGGTTAGGAAAGATGGCGAGAGAATGGTCTTGCTTTGGTTGGTCTGTTTGGTCTTCTCTTTGATTTCTCTGTGCAGATCTTTGTTCTCCTCTACTTTGTGATGTGGCGAAATACTTATTTTATGATTTGCCTTTTCATATTTGGAAAAAAACAAACTTTGGCATAAAGGAGCCTTGGGGAAAAATTGAAGGAAAAAACATTTTCAAATTTATTGCCCAAGTTGAGCTGTGTATTATGCTTAGGGAATTTCCAACAAAACTAGAGCCCCCAAGTGTACAAACCTATAGACTGAAGAGCAGGCAGGAAACAGGGATTTAAATCTATTAAGTTATGAGGTTATAAGTCAGGAACCTCTTGATGGTGTTTTAAGAAATAGGATTTCAGTACAGACAGGTAAATTGTTAAAAAGTAGTAACTTAGGAATTATCTTATATCATCTTAACGGGAACTCTGATATTACTTATGTTTGTTATTTAAGCTGGAATTAGGACAAGTGTAGAAACTACTTAAGAATCACCTTAAAGATGTTCCCATTGTGTAAAGGGATTCTCAGAGCAGTAGTCTATATTTATGTCCATCTGCATGGAGTTAATAACTGAACATGTTTTACGATAGACAATGTCCTAAAATTTGTTCTCTGTATAACAATTCCGGATTGTTATATTTACACATCCCATCCCAGGTTTTTTGGTGTTTGTTATTAAGCATCTTAAAGCAAAATCATTTGGGTAATTTATTTAGGAATAAAAAAACTCTACTTAGATTGAGTACTAGTTATGTCAAGATAAATCGTGATGGATCTCTTACGGTTACCAGCGTGAGATTATAGTAAATCCGTATTGTCTAGGATATGTGATCCTTGAAAGCTGATCTTCCTGAAGCTTTGATTGTCAGAACTTGCTACTTAAGATCTCAGGGGATTTTCTTCTGAGTCAGACTCCAGGTACGATCATCGAGGAATGCTATTGAGCCGATGATCCATGAAGCTAGCAACACTCTGGGGTAACATGCACGAACTGGAGGTGGAGTTGACATGGGAAAGGTTGGGAGAATGGGAGAACTCTTAGCATGGGCAGGAATAGAAGTTTCCTCTCTCAGTTTCCCCAATATAACATTTCTTCTTGAAAATATCTCACCCAGCTGATTTTAAGCCTGGCTCAATGCCATTGGCCATTTATATAATTCTTTCCTGGAAGTGATATCAAGATAAGATTACACTTTCCCTTATATCCCTAGGATAGCAGATTTCTATAATCATGTCAGATGATCAGTCTGAACATCATATTAAATCTTTATCTTATTGGCTAATATGGAGCATAGCTAAGTTGCTACAACAAGATGCAGTTATAAGATTTAAACAATTTGGTCTAGAATTTTAGTCTTTTTATATATTCCAAACAACTATTTAGCCCTGTCATCTCTTATAACTCTATATTCCTGTGTAAATTAAAGTCCTTTAATTTCTCATAATGGTATGAGGATGATTGGGCAAATGATGCAAAAACTTGTGAGTTTAGGATATGATTCCGTTATTAGTGACTATCATAACTGTCTCAGTTCTGTGTTAAGGAAAGGAAAATCAGCACAATTAGTTATCTTAGAAGAATGGCTTGAGGCAGCTAGACAGTGCAGTGGATAGAACACGGGACTCCTGAAGTCAGGAGGACCTGAGTTCAAATCGCTTCTTAGCTGTGGGACTCTGGACAAGTCACTTACCCCCAATTGCCTCAGAAAAAAAAAGAAAGGGGAGAATGACTTGTGCTCTGAATTGTAAATGCATTCAAGATGCAACCACTTTTGTTAGGGGTAATTCATATGAACATGGCTAGAAGCTGAAAATGTTTTATTATAAATAACTTATTTGATATGCACTTCTTGAAACTGATTACTCAGTGTATTTACATATACCAACCCAGAACTTTTTGTTAAAATTGAAGTTAATATGACAACTTTTAAATGAAGTCATTTTTGTATTAGTGTATATCTTCTTATAAAAAGTGTTTGGTTATTAATTTAATGGGAATTAAAAACTTAGCAGACTCCTACCCTTCTAATGGGGAAATGACTTGATAAGGTCAAGTATAAAAATTACTTTCTAATTTTCTGTTTATATTTGAGTTTCTTAAATATATCAACATGACACTTGGTCAACCTAAAATCTCTGGTTTAGAAGATTCTGAATTTGATTTTATAGTAATAAGGACTGAGTTAATTTTCATTGTCACATCTGGTTCTTGGCAAAGTAAATTTAAATTTCGGTTAAGATCAACTTTGCAGGAAATTTTTAGCAGGGAATAGAATTTCTACAAGTAGCCTGAGCTGGAGAAGAAGTGCTCTGAGATCACATTGACCCACAGGACTGCATGCCATGTTTCCAGAGGAACAGACATATGGACACACATTTGTGATTTTTTTTTTTTACTCTTTGTTTTTTCCTTTTGCATCTTTTATCCATAAAGTACAAAGTGAGAACTGCTCACTTTGGTTTTGTTAATATCTCTATCAATTTCTCCCCTTTGCCCCTCATGTTGTTACCAATCAAAACCCAGAGTTAAGAACCCTTGATGAAGTGTTTGTAATATCAGTTAGTGATTCATTAAGGAGACTTCCTTTCTCCATTAGAATCAAATAGGAAAAATGTGAGAAATGAACCTTCCTCTCATATTTAATAACTAATTATTGCATTAAGATCAAGTTTTTTTTCTCCCTTTCTTACTTCCTCATCCAGAAAGCAACTAGTGTGGGAATTCTTCCTTAGAGATTTACCCAGGTCAAGATCTAATCAGACAGCAAAAGAATTTTTAAGTTTAGGCTAATGGGTGTATTCCTGTTCTTTGTATTTGCACAGACAGATGTGGGGAAATGCTGATTCTCCTTATTATCAAGACAGGGGTTATGGAAATTGCTGTCTTTTATCCTTAGCCATTTATACCTTAATATGAATGAGTTTTGGACAGGACAGAGAAAATAGATATTACTAAATCCTTTGGGAAAGTGGTAGTAGTGGAGGAAAAACTTTGTCCTTCACAAGTGTGCCTGAAATTGGTCCAAAAATAATTAAAAATATATCTCCAGAGGTCACAGATCCCACAGATCCAACTGAGAGTTCAAGAGGTAATGGTTATTTCCTCTTGAATTTCATCTCTTGAAAGCTTCAAACTGGAGGGCTTTAGAGGCCTTCAAAGTTTCTTTTAGCTCTAAACCTAGCTCAATACTTTCACTTTGCAGGTAAGGAAACCGAAACCTAGGGAAATTAAATTATTCTGAGGCAGCTAGATGGTAGAAGACCTGAATTCAAATGTGATCTCAGTCACTTACCACTTGCTATAACCTGTTGCTTAACTAATGCTTGCCTCAGTTTCCGCATCTGTAAAATAGGAATAATAATGGCACTTTCTAGGCCTGGGTTGTTGAAATAAAATAATATTTGCAAAGCATTTTTTAAAATCTAAAGTACTAAGTACTAGTTGCTATTATTATTAATCATTATTATCCAAGGTCACACAGCGAGGAAATAATAGAGCCAGGATTTTTGACCCAAAGCCTTCTGGGTGCAGTGTTATATGCATTTTGCTAAAGGTCAGAGCAGGGATTTATCTATTCTATAAAATTAATTGACTCTAAGCTTTTGGAAGGAGGGGTTCTCTCTCTTAAGGAAAACAAGGCTATTTTTTAAATGGGATTTGACTTGTGAGTTTTTCCCCCCTTATCCAGTGGAAAACTATATAAGAAGTATTATTTCCTAAGGTCCTTACCCATAAACTCCACCAAGATTTTTGATGTTTAAATCCACATGACTCTGGTTTAAGTGGACTTTGCTAATATCAAAACCATATTTTACAGAAATCTACTCTTGCTAAGCCCAATGCTAAATTTAAAGCTGACATCGACTTTGAGCCAAATGTATAAAGTCCATTAATTTAATAATTTAATAATTAAATGTATAAAGTGACATTAATTTCCGACTGTGTTATAGTTCATCAGTCGATCAGCAAGCCTCTATTAAGTGCCTACTATGTGCTAGGCATTGGATTAAGTATCGGGCACTCAAAGGAAGAACCAATTTCTGTCTTCAAGGAGTTGACAATTTGAAATGATCGAATATCTCCACATGAGCATATATCAGAAGTTCCAAGTAGGAATACAAATTCAGCTTTTCTGTGTGAAGCTAGGTAGGCAGCTTGGGTGGCTCCATAGTGTATGGGGACAAGGTCTCAAGTTAGGAAGATCTGAATTCAAATCTGGCCTCAAACACTTACTAACTGTGTGATCCTGAGCAGGACATTTAATCTCTATTTGTCTGAGTTTTCTCAACTGTAAAATGAAGGTAATGACAGCATCTTCCTCTCAGGATTATTGTCAGGATCAAATGAAACAATATTTTTAGAGCCTTTAGGAGAGTGTCTGGCATACAGGAGCTGCTTTATAAAGGCTTATTTCTTTCCCTTTTCCTGTAGCACCCCTTCTGGGCTACCCCCCACATATAGAAGACATAGGGTTGGATCCCTTTGGAGGGGAGGATATTTGTTCCAAGTTTAACATACCATAGGAATATAGCCTTTGTGCCCCTACCAGTGTGTTTACTTTTACTCTAATCAGACAGAGTATACAATTAGGTCAAAGCAAAAGCATTTACTGAAATGTCATAGCATGGAAAGTAATAAAAACAAGCAAAGAATTCACCCCATCTTTCACAAATTCACAGCATAATAGGAGAAAATTGACACCCATAGACCATATTAGTGAGAAAAACTCGAGTTCAATTCTAGCTTCTGACACATTGGCAAGTAATTTAACCTGTTAGTGCCCTGAACAACTATGACTATAAATTTCATGAAAAAAAAATGGCTATTGTATCAGTGGAGGGAATTTTCTCACTGGATCCTTCCTACTCTAAAGAAATCACAGTTCTAGGACCCTGCTATTAAAAAAAAGAAGAGCTTATACAATTTTTTTTTCAAATGGAGCCATCTCCCTATATGTATCTAGAACTATATCTTGCAGATCTTGTCATTATTGTTATAATGCCATAAATTATTTCTTAAGGTTTTCCTCAGAAAACAACTTCCTGTGAGAGATGGGAGGAGTAGAAGGATGGCTAAGTGGGCAGACCACATGCTTTAATTTCTTCCTTGTAAAGAAATGGTCCTGTTCTGGTGCTGTATATCTCTTCTGCTGTAGACCCCCAGGATATTGTTGGTTCCTTTAATGGCTAGGGGAGATAGTGATATGTTAATGAGGATGGCTGGAGCAGCTCTGGAACGACTATAAACAGAATTAGTCTATTGTCTTGGTATTTGCTTCTTTGTCCCAGAGGAGACTAATTATCTGTGTAGTAGCCCATGCATTATAAGGGTCTGGGATGTTTATGTGCAGACATGTTTAAGTATCTCCCTGGCCAGTTTTCAAATTAATGAGTTAACTCTAACAATATTGGCTGAGATATATGCAATCTCTGAACTGTATCAGGAACAGAATCCAGGTTACATTTCAAAGTCTGGATTACATTCTTGGAAATTTGGATGCGGGGGGATGTTTGGCATGGGAGCTTGAAGTTGTGGGGCCTGAACATGCCTCTTCTGCCCCTTAGTTCTGGACTCTTTATGCCAGCATAGTTCCTTTATGTATCTGGTTTTGTAGGAATAGCATATATGGTGCTTATGCAGAGCCTTAGCTGAATAGATGAATGAAAAGGCCTCAAGGTAGATAACGAGAAGAAAATGAATGGCTCTCTAGGTCAAGAATAGCACCCCAAGTTCTTGCCTCTTGTCGCTAGCTCCTTATTGAATAGAAATGTTATCTATATGTCTATCTGTCCATCTATTTCTATCTCTAATTATCCATCTAACCATCCATCCATCCATCCATCCATCCATCTATCTACCTATCCATCCATCTCTCTAATTATCTCTCATCTATCTAATTATCTATCTGTCTGTCCATCCATCTGTCTATTTCTACATCTATCTATCTATGTCTGTCTATCCATCCATCCATCCATCTATCCACCTATTTGGCTATGTAGCTATCTTCTAACCTCTATTTATCTTTTGTCCATGTTTCTACCTATCATCTAGCTATCAATCACCTGTCATCATCTAGTTATTTCTCAATTCTCTTTAAGATCTTTTATCTATTTATTCATCATTTGTTTATCATCCAACAATTCTCAGTCACCTATCAATCTGTCTTCTCATTTCATCTATCAGCTATTTATCTATCATTTCTCTCTCTCTCTCTCTCTCATCTCTCTCTCTATATATATATTATATGTATATATAATATATATATATATATATATACACATAAATCACATATTTAGATATATGTATCTATCCATGGGCATCTATAGCTTTATGTCCATAGGAACACGTGCTTTTTATTTGTTCATGGCATAGTGAATGAAGGGCTGATTGGAGTGAAGAAGCCCTAGAAGACTCAGGTCCTATGTATAATGCCTACTGTCTGTGTGTGATCTCAGTAGTCAGGTAACTTCTCAGGGCCCTTGGCAAGTGGATCTCTCTAGGTGAGGGCGTAACCTCACTAGGAAGTTCCTTTAATATCAAATTAAAATACAAATGGTGTCCACTGAAATATCTTTGAGGATCCTTTGGGACGACATATTGGCTCAGCTTTAAAAGATAATCACTTCTGAATTTTATTGCATTGTATTTTATTAAATATTTCCTGATTGCAATTTTATCTGGTTTATGTCACAAGTGAGAGTATTGTGGATCATCCCTGGTATTTCCTCTGCTCAATGCTAATGAAACCACTTGTCTAGTCCAAAGTGTCCAGTGACTTTCACTTATATAATTCTGTAGCATCCTATAGCATAGCATCCTCATAACAACCCAGGAATGTAAGCTGCTATTATTAACTCCATTTTATAGATAAGGACATCGAGGCAAAGATTAAGTGACTTGCCCAATGCCTGTCTTCCTTATTTCAGGTCTAGAGTTCTATGCACTGTGCTACTAGTCACCTCACATAATTGTGGGTCATATATATATATATATATATATATATATATATATATATATATATATATGTACTCATGGATCTATGTACATAGTATGAATATATCTAAATCTATCTATCTATAAATGTAGGCCTTATGAACATATGTGTACATATGTGCACATGTATGTATTGTACAATTCTGTTAATATTGCATTGTGAACATGTATATATGCATGTGAACACGTTTGTGTACATGTATGTATAGCATAAATACTTTTTATTAATGTAGGTGTTGTGGACATATATTTACATAGATGCTTATGTGTGTATATGTGTGTATATGTATATATATATATATATGTATGTGTATGATATCTATAAAAATAGGCATTCATGAACATGTATGTTCTTGGTTATATGTGTATGTAGCATGAATAATATCTATGAATATAGGCATTGGGTACATGTTTATATGTATACATGTGCTTATATATGTCTATTGTCTGTATGTCTATATATATTATATATGTGCTATCTTTACCATGTATATATCGATGTGCTTGTGTATATGTGTATATAGCATGAATAATTCCTATAAATGTAGCATTTTGTAGACATATATGTGTATATGTGTTTGTGTATATATGTTTATAATATCTATAAATATAGGCATGTGAGAATATGCATATGTATGGATGTGCTTGGATATATGTGTAAATGATATGAATGATATCTATGCATATAAACATTATGTACATGTGTTTATGTACCTATATACTTGTGTGGCTATATATAGTATATACATATATATTATGTATATATAATACTTATAAATATAGGCATGTGGGAACATGTATATGTATGGGTACATATCTATACCTATTTATGTAGTACACCTACCTATCCATACACATGCTCACATACGTGTGCAAATGCACGCAGCTAAACACAAACCTCTCTCTAGCAGGGTTCTCGACATTTATTTCCTCCTCAAATTACCTTTTAGTAAGAAAACCAAATAGAGGAAGCAAAATGTAAGCGAGGGGCCCGGCCTTCCTTGACTGGCTCAAGGCAGGGAATGCATGGTTAGCCTCAAAAGCAGGAAGCCCAGGGAATTCCCCCAGAAGCCTCCTCATTAACCTCTCCCACCTTGAAGCAGTGCATGGGAGAAGGGGTGAGCTCATCTGGAGGTGGCTCCTTCCCTGTTTTCTCCTCCCCCTTACCCTTTCCCCTTAGCAGTTGGGATTATACAGCTCAGAAAAGCAGGCCCTACAAAAACTCTGATGGGCTCCTTCCAGGCAGGGGGCCTTCTGTGCATGTTTTCCTTGGGGTGTCTGACAAAACCTAAGACACTTTTCAGAATCATGCTTGTTTTGCTTTCTTTTTTTGTGATAATTAAAGGAAATTCTAAATGTCAAAACAAAAACAATAAAGCTGGAGATTTCTCTCCTGAAATACCCATGGATTTTGGGTTAAAAGCCCCTATTCTAGAGGGTCTTGTCCTGAGCTCAGGAACTTTAACCAACTTTCTTCTCTTTTTAGTGAATAGAAAACTTTTTTTAGTGAAGAAATGAGGTAGAAAAGCTCAGTTTACAATGCTTGCAGATGTTTGCAGTGCTCGTATCAGTGACCACCTGGCAGGGGGCTCAGAGAGAAACTCTTGGGGCTTTGGATGGATCAGTTAGTCCAGAACTCTACTTTCCTGCAATCCTTTCCAGATTGATGAAACCCAGAAGAGGCTTCTGGAAATTCGGTGCAATGTGGGATTGGGGATTGGGGTAGACTCCAGGACGGGAGAGCAAGATTGGGAACATTTCTTGTTCTATAACTCATTCAGCAGTCAAGGACATCTTTGAAGTGGAACTGAGTTGGATTTCATGAAAGTATGTTCTAAATCCAAAGGGGGTCCAGAGAATCTGGTTTTCTCAGAGAAAATGATAGCCTAGAGAACATTTATACCTCTGATAAATAGTTAGTATTTGCTAGGAGGAGCATTGGTCTAGTGGAAAGAAAGCAGGATTTAAAGGCAGCAGAGACAACCTGGGGATAAGGGCTTTGAGATCAGCAAGATATGGATCAGAAGCCTTCTATCTAAGTGACTCTGAGCTAGTCCTTCATTTATCGGTGCTTCAGTTTGTTTATCTGTAAAATAGAGATCATAAGAGCATTTACCTTGCTGGGCTATTGTGAGGCTGCAGCATAAAGCCTCTGACCAACCTTACAGTGTGCTAGAAATCTGAGTTGTTAGGAAGAGGAAGAGGTGGGGAAGCAGGATTACCCTGAAGGCCTTTTGGAAACAGATGTCCACTTTGAGGGGCAATGGGAACTGACAAAAAGAATATAACTGGCTTATTTGCTGGGCATGAAAAGTAAATTAAGTTAGAAGGGCTAATGCAAGGGCTGTCCTACCCCTCCAGCTTACAGTGAAAAGTGGGCATTTGATGGGAGACTGTTCTCGGGAAGCAATGGCTTCATGGGACTAATGTGGTTGACAGGGTGGTTGAAGTATGCTGGATGGAGTTCTACAATTCCACAAGGAGGATGGATCACAGTGTATTCATCATGTTCAAGGTTGGGCAGCCTGATTTGGAGCCTGCTGGTACCATCCATCAAGTTATCAATCAAGCATTTTGAAAGCACCTACTGTGTGCTGGGCACTGGACTGGTCATTTGGAAAACAAAGATGATGGCACCGTGTTGTCTGCCCTCTGGAAGTTCCTATTCTTGGGGAAGGGGCAACTTGGACACAGAAGTGGATTTGCTGAGATATGGAGGGCAGAACTTGGCTCTGGTCTAAGGTTTCATGCTGCTTGTGGGATGCTGGATGAATGCTGTTCCTGGGCTATAGCTGTCTCCTCTCTGAAATGAGAGGGTGGGATTAGAAAGCATCTGAGGTCTCCTCCAGCTCTAGAGCTAAAATTGTGTGTGTGTGTGTGTGTGTGTGTGTGTGTGTGTGTGTGTGTATATATGTATATATATATATATATATATATATATTATATATGACACATATATAGTCAACATAAAGCAAATAGGGATTGGGACATCGGCAATTAAAGGAACAAAGGAGGAAACATGATTCCTCTGTAAGTTGAGCAACATGGTACAGTAGAAAGAACTCTGGGTTTGCAATCTGAAGACCAAAGCTCTACTTGTGTTATCTTGGATAGGTCACTTAATTTCTTTGCACCTCAAGTTGTTCTGTAAAATGTGTGGACTGGACTAGATGATCCCTAAATAACTTCTGGCTCCTTGAGCTATGATCAAATAAAATGATAACAAAATAATTAAAGCTGAATGCTATGAATTTATAAAGACCAAACTTAGCCCCAAAGAAGAGATGCAGAAATGTCCTTCCCTTCTCTCTTTACAGTGGTGGATATGGATTTGGAATACTGAATACTATGTGTCAGACTTTTGGAGATATTGGTTAATTTTGCTGGATGCTTTTCCTTCTCTATTTTATTTCTCCTTATAAGAGAGATGATACGTTGAAAATTATTGGTGATGTATAAGCAAAAGTTGGCAGCTAGATGGTTCAGCAGGCAGAGCTCCAGACTTAGAGTCAGAGAGACCTGAGTTCAACTATGACCTCAGATACTTACTAGCTGTGTGACTCTAGGCAAGTCACTTAATCCTGTTTGCAGGATTTAGTATAAAATGAGCTACAGAAGGAAATAGCAAACCATTCCATCTTACCCAAGAAAAGCCCCAAAGGCTCACTGAAATGCAGACATAACTGAAACAACTGAACGATAGGAACAAAGTATCTATTATCATTATTATTATTTTTTTTTAACGAGGGGCTTAGACTAGATAACTACTAAGGTCTCTTCCCAGATTCAGATCTGTGATCTGTAATCTATGGCGTCATGAACAGAAATCTGCACTGTCTCAGTTTGGTGCTGGCTTGGATTTGTTCAATGAAAGTGACACGCTAGGAAAACCACATTCTCTGAGTATCATCCCTGGTGTCAGGCCTTTCATGTTCTTCATTATTGTGGTCATTTGCATATGCAGAGCATCTTAACTTGGCCCTATTTAATTTCTTCTGCTTTGGCTCCTCACAATCTGGAACCTATTTCTTTTTCCTTTCTCCATACTTGTGAATCTCCTGGACATGTGTGAACTTTTGCAGATCATTGACTATTTTCTCTGGATAAAAAAGATGTGTGTGTGTGTGTGTGTGTGTGTGTGTGTGTGTGTGTGTGTGTTAAGAAGGGGGTGGGAAAGGAGCTGGAAGATAGACACTTATTTGTCAACTATTTTAATCACTTTTTGAAGTTTATTAAAAATCAGTTGTAGTGATGCTGCTGTTATTGCTGCTGCTCTTCTTGATCTTGCTGCTTGTGCTGTGACTGGGCTGCTGCTGTTGCTATTATTAGTACCGCTGCTGCTGCTATTGTTGCTGATGTTGTCACTGCTCCTCTTGCTGTTGTTACTGTTGTTATTTTTGTGGCTGCTGTTGTTGTTGCTATTGCTGCTGTTATTGTTACTGTTGTTGCTATTTTTTTCACTGCTGCTCTTGATGCTGTTGCTGGTGCCGCTGCTGTTGCCCTTGCTGCTATTATTGTTACAATTGTTACTATTTTGGTGGCTGTTGCTACTGTTGTTACTGTTGTTATTTTTGTGGCTGCTATTGTTACTTTTGTAATTGCTGTTGTTACTGTTGTTATTTTTGTGGTGGCTGCTGTGGTGCTGCTGTAACAGGATCAGAATCTGGACCCTAACAGGGAGCTCTCCAGGAGTTTGTCCTCCTAGTGCAGAGTTGCCTGCAGTTTCTAGTCATAAAGAGTGTCTGGGGAGACATGGTACCTGGAGTTGAGAAGACTGCTCTACTGGTTCAGAGTCATTTTACTTCTCAGACTGCAGACACTTTTTAGGATCACATTTCTTGAATAGAACAGAATAGAAATAAAAATTAAATAGGAAAAAATAAGAGGCAAATTGCTTAAGCTCCCTACTTTAAGACTAGAAAATGCAGAGCAGGTGTAAATCTATTTTGGTGGAGGGAGTTTCCTTCTCCCGGAGTTCCGTATATGTTGAAATCCCAGGGCCAGTTTAAAAAAAAAGTTCATGTCAGATAAACCCTGAATTCAAATAGTTATTTATTTTTGCAAGGCAGGAGGGTTAAGTGACTTGCTCAGGGTCACATCATTGGAATTTAAATATTTAACACTCTAATCCTAACAACTAAATGAGAAAAACAAACGAAAAAAAATCCAAAAAAACTATTAATGTTCATGATGATTTGGCAGGGGCTAGAGAAGAGGATACAATTATCTCCATGCAAAGATACTTTGGTTTAGAGAAAAGTAGGGCTAAGGGCAGGCACACACACAGTGTCTGACTGGAGTGAAACTCACAGAGAATTTTCTTAAACTTGGTGTTTTCTGAAAAAGTGAAAGGAAATTTTAAATCAGAGGCCCTGGGTGCAAATTTTACCCTATCATTTATCACCTTGGTGATTTTGAATTAGTCTCATAAGTCCTCAATCAGTAAAATGGGGGGAGGGGTTGGGGATGGATTAGAAGGACCCTGAAGGCCCTTCCAGGTCCTGAAATCTGCCTGAAACTTTCCTGGGCATCTTGTGGTCATATCCTACTAATTTCACTCGTAAACAATCATAGACACATGTTTTAGGGGACGTATTTTACATTTCCCACAAACACACACACCCAGGCCGACCAGACTGATTCTCATGTCACAGATGAATATCTTTTCATTGCTTTATCACCACATGTTTGACTAGATCAATTTTCAATCCCAGTGCGTCAGAAAGAGCCTTCACACTGTTGAAAATGGGCTTGTGTTGGCAAGATTCTCTTGAATCTCATCTGATAGGGCTATTTACTTGTCTGGGATTTTCTTCCTGGAAGATGAATTCATCAAAAACTAAACAAAAACATGATTTGCAGCTGTTTTTTTTTTCTTGAAGTTTATTTTAATGCTAATAATATAACTTTTCACAATAGGAAAAAACAAAAAAAAGATAAAATATACACACATGTATACACACATATGCACATATATTGTCTTCCTTTCTCTATACATCATAACAATCACAGTGTATATGGATATATCTGTATATATGCACATGTACACATATATACATCTATATATATATATATCTATGTATATGTGTATATATTTATGTATATGTGTGTATATATATATATGTATGTATATATGTATACACACACACACACTTATCCAGGACCCAAATATATAATGTATCTGTCTGATGTATTCTCTTGGGACTGAAGGAAATGGCTTGTCTATAAAATTCCCATTACCTGAAAGTAAGCATAATTCCTGCAGAATTCATGGTTGGTACTGTCTAGTTGAGTAATAAAGGCCTGTATTTAATGAACTCCTAAGGACACCATTTAAGCCCCAGGACTGCTAGTCAAGCTTTCTTTTTATTCTTTTGATTGCATTGCCATATGCTTATGTTGGGGGATGGGGATGGGGAAGGAGAGGGAGTAGTTCATTAAAAAAAACACATACACACACAGTTCTGTTGGACTGGAGTAATTTGTAGCTTATTGACTAGGTTCAGAGACTTGGATTTCCCTTATCAGGTTCCAGGAGGCAATGAATACTGGCAGAAATGTCTGTTCTGTTTCCCCTGTACTATAGAGCAATGAACCAACTTCAAAGCCTCCTAAATTCAGTTTAATTTGGTTAAGTATTATACAGTTTGTATTTTATCTGAAAAAAAAAAGAATAAAACTTTGGGAAGTGGATTTTGGAAATAAAAAGCAAAGCCACTGAAAATTAACTTTATTTTTCATTAAGAAAATGCTTGCACATCATGGGGAGAAGGGGACTGCGACTAATTCCAAATGAAAATATCATTTCTACCATGATTTCAGGGACTTAGAATATTCCTGAATATTATTTGAATAATTCCTTTCTAGCTCTTAGACCCCATTTGGTGATGCAGAGAAGATCATTTTGGCTACTTTTTGATACCGATATTTCCAATTGTGGTTACCCCAAAGCAATTATGAAATTAGAATTCATTTGTACAAGATCAAAAAGGAATCACAGAGTGAACTTGGAAAAGATAAACTTATGGAGAGACATTTTTTGTGGCTCAGTCTAAAGGTACAAGGAGCAATGGAAAGAGATGATAGGATGGCAAATGGGGTTGGGATAGCAGAGACAAAATACATTTGTTAGGAAGAATATAATTTTTGAAGGATGCAAGGATCTTAGTTTCCAATCGAATTTTATTCTTTCATTACAATTTTGACCTTTAGCAAAGTCTTATCTGATATTTCATCATGAAATAAAGGTTATCCTCAGTTCTTGGAAACTATGATACCAGCGTGGCATAAATAAGGTCTGAAAGACCTACCAAGTGAGAAAGATTTCAGTAATATGACATTAATACTACGGAACCCTATTGTCTACCCGGTAGATTTATTTTCTAGGATGAGACAGGGAACCTCCAAAGATTTGTTAGTGAATTTGTTGGGTGATTCATGTTGGGGTCAAATTGTATTGTCCAAATGAATTAATTTAGAATTAATTAATATAGAAAATATTGCTAAGGATTATTGAAGTCCTGATCAAGAAGCAAAAGACCTTAGGGGTAAAATTGGTATTTCTTTTTTGCTGAGGCAATTTGGATTAAATGACTTGCCCAGAGTATAACAGCTAGGAAGTGTTAAGTATCTGAGAGCAGATTTGAACTCAGGTTCCCCCTGACTTCAGGGCTGGTGCTCTATCCACTGTGCCCCATAAAGTTGGTCCTTAGTGAAAACAGAGCATTCACCAGGAAAAGTGAGAGTAAAAGTGATCAACTAGTTAAGAAAATGTTCTTTGGGAATGAGATTTGGATTTCTGTCATGTAATTTAAATTATTGAAAAAATGTGCTCTCTGCCAGGGGTAGATATGCTTAGTAATGTCTGTTTAAACAAACAGAATCCAACTAATGCATTTACTTGGCATTTTATAAATAGAGTTAGAAGGGTTTTAAACTGAAAAGGAAGAGGAGGAAAAATAATCTCTACATACGTATCTCTCTACATACCCACATGCACAAATCCACAATGTTGCTCTTCCCTCCCAAAAGAGCTACAGCATAAGAAGAATAGTAGTAGAAAACCTCAATAAATAATCTGCAAATGAAGATATTTTAACCTTTTCTTTCCCAATGCCTTTCTGTTAATTATCACCATCACTTCTAAGACTATGCTAAACAACAATGGTAAGGACAGCTAGTTTTGCTTTGCTCTTGTGCAGAGTGTGAGAGATTCTACCATTTCATCATTATAACCAATGCTTTCTTGTAGATTCAGATAGATGCCTTGTGTTTTGAACAAAAGCGTTCTCATTCCTATACCCATTGCTGTGTTTAAAAAAAGGACAGATGTATTTTATCAAAGGCTTTTTGGGGTCATGGATTGATATTTTCATGGAAAGACCATTGCATACAATTTGGGGTTGTATACCATCCTGCACAAACTATGTCATCTTGGGAAGTCATTCACTTTCTTTGGGCTTTAGTTTCTTTATCTTTAAAATAAGGAGATTTTTGAGAATGAGATTTTTAGGTGGATGGATTCATAAGAAAGTTGAGTCCTAAGTTTCTATAAATAAATGATATCGTATTTGTTATTCCTATTGCTAGACTAATTGCTGTGATTTATTATGGTAATTATTTTCCTAATACTGAACCGTTTTGTATTTCTTACATTAATCCAGTTTGATCTTAATGACTTTTGTTATCTTCATTATTAAGATTTTACATGAATATTCATTAGTGACATTAATCAGTAATACCCTTTTCCTCTCTTATCCTTATGTGGCTTAAGGTTAGTTGATTTGTTTCATAAAAAGAATTTGGGAGTGAAGTACAATCTTTCTAAATTTCTGAAAGCAGTGTTTGTAGTTCAGTAATTGACTGAGTCTTGCAGAAGTGAAGAGGGAGGGAATTTTAGGTGTGGAGGATAGTAAGAACCAATGATATCATACAGTGTGTAGAGAGGAGTCTCTCTAAGTGTAAGAAGAGGAGAAAACTAAGAAGGGCCAAGTGATGCAAACCTTGAAATAAGGGAATAAAGAGTTGTGTGTGTGTGTGTGTGTGTGTGTGTGTGTGTGTGTGTGTGTGTTAGGGGAGGATATTAGAGGAACTTTAGGAAGACCATATTGGCAGCTAAATGAAGGATACATTGGAATAAAAGGAGAGATTTGAGGCAAGGAGACCAATAAGGAGGCTATTGTAGGAATCTAGGTATGAGATGTTGACCTTCTGAACTGAGGTGATGGCAATGAGAATGGATAGGGCTTGTGGACACAGAAGGACTAAAGTTGGCTTGATTTGAATATGAGGGCTGAGGGAGGGTGAGGAGGCAAGGACATCATGGAGGCTGTGAGTCTAGGGGGATTACAAGGATAATGGCTCCCTTTAAGAGTAAAAGGGAAATTTGGAAGAGAGTGGGTTGCAGGGAAAAGATCACGATATCTTATGTTTTATCCTCTCAGCATAATCTGTATGTTGAATCTCCTTCCCAGGTTGTTCTTTCTTTTTTTTTTTTTTTCAATCTCTCACTCTAGCCCCTCTCCCTGCTTGGGGGAATTTCACATCATAACCTTGGTAGTATTTTGCTAAGCCAACATAGTATTTACATTACTTTTCCCTTTAGTAATTCAGACATTTAGAGTTTGCTCTAGCTTTACCTGAAATGCATCTTGGATTTGCACATCAAAGGTCCCTGGTTGGACTGGCCTCTTAAAGCATTACCTGGAATTTTGCTGTGCCGATTTACATATCAAAGACTTCAGTAGGTTCTTCTCTTCCAGTAGAAAGGCTCAGAAATATCCCAGGAAATCAAAAACATATTTTTTACCTTCTAGTTCCTCATTTATTTGGGTAGAGGATTCTGGGATAAAACCCGAATCTCCTTGCCTTTGGATAAAGCCAAGTTCAAACTTTTTCTGGATTTATTCTAGGATTGGACCTGGTAGTCCTCACTTAGTGATCTTCCTCTGCCTAGCTGCTTATCAAATCCTTTCCTCCATCGAGTCTAGAGATGGAGTTCTAGAATATTCAGATAATGTAGCTAATAAATTGAAACTGGGATTTCTTTCTGGTGAATTCTAATACTACAATCTGTCCCTGAATCTCAGGACACAGGACATTTCTGTTTTGGGACTTAATTCTTGCTCTGGGTTTTCCAGACAGTCTGAATATTCTAAATGGCTTTTTTCAGATCTACCTTCCCAGTCCATCTTAGATCGGAAGCTGTTAATTATTCTTCTAGCAGATTAGTTCTTTGTTTTTTCTCTTATGTCTTCTTTAACTTTCCTCCATCTCTTTCTTTTCAATTGATGATATATCTTACCTTACAAGTGTGAGATCTTACTTGAGCAAAGAAGTTCTACATACACTTACTTGAAAATGTTTATCATTCAATTTGATGTTGGAAGAGCTTCTTTGGAACTGTGACTGAAGGTAGTTCCTTTTTTTTTTTTCTCTTCTAATAATGACTACACCAGTATCTTTGACTCCCTGATAGTTGTCATTAGATTGCATCTTTTTTTCTTTTTGTTCAATCATTTTTTCATTCTTTTTCTTTTCTGAAGGATTTTCCTCTTTTGAGTTTCTTTCTAAGCCCTCTTTTATTTTTCCATTCTTTTTGTTGTTTTTAAATTTAAAGATTTCCATTTCCATTTTTAAAATGACAATGAGAAATTGGGAACTTAGCATAGGATGGGGGAGGGAAGTGTTTTCTGGGTCTCATGAAAATAGGATGGACTAGGTTCAAATCCAGGCTCTGACATTTACCTGTGTGTCCATGGCCAAGTTAGTAAAACTCCTTTAAACTCCATTTCCTCCTTTTAAAGTAGACTAGGATGGTATCTAAGGTCTTTCAAGACTTATGAGCTTTTTACTGCACACCTTACCAGATCTTTCCTGGATTTAAAAGTATTCAGGTATATTTTGTGTTTCTGAAGTAGGGAAAAAAGTTGGGAGTTTTCTATGCCAAAGAAATCACAGGCCTACCATAATATACCATATAATATTACCTATATACCAAAAAATATTATATACATTAATTTTATAACAAGCATATAACATAAATAACAATAATATAACATAAAAACATGTATAACATTTATATCAATTATATAACAGTATATATATATACATAACACATATTAATTATATAGTAGTATATACATGCATAATATAACTAAATATTAATATAACACATATGCATATATAATAACATTTGTAATAATGATGTAGCATATATACAGTATAATATTTAAAACAATTACATAACAGTACATATGCATGTGTAACATTTATACTAATTATATAATAAGGTATACATATAAAATAAAATAATATAACATATACATTACAATTATATAACATAATAATAATTATATAATAGTATATATATAACATGTATAACAATGATATAATAACAAAAGATGTTTAACATTTACAATTACATGACAGTATATATATGCATGCATAACATTTATATTAATTGCATAGTAATCTATACATGCACAAAATAATGATTAAATATTAATATAATACATATACATGTATAACATTTTTAATAATGATATGCATGTATAACAATTATATAACAGTACATATACAAATGTAATATTATATAATTATGATATAAAATATAATATAGCAATTATATAACATTTATATATTACATTTATAACAATTATATAACATAACATATCTGTTGAACAGTTAATAACAATTAATAATAGTACATATATACATAACAATGATAAAATAGCATACATAGACATATAGCATCTATAGCAATTATGCATAACCTCCCATTTATATATACAGACTGAATGCAGGGTATTTCTTTTATGAAATCATCGAGGAAGGAGGCCATTATGGCTTTATGAGGGATGGGATGGATCAGAAAAGAGTTCGTTGAATCTTTTTGCTTGAGCTGTGTCTGGACCTTTTGCTGCCCATGCCTACCATCTGAGGAGCAGGCCTGGCTTAGCTTGGAGAGGCCTCCCATCAGGCTGACCACAACATCTCCAAATTGTTCTATCTAATCATGGCAGGGCCATGATCTGCTCCAATGTGTGGAGCCCCTACCCAATGAACCAAGGATCCTTGATGTATCCAGGGACACTGAAAACATACGAACCATTTGGAAACACTAGAGGCAGATCTGGCTTTGAAGCCTTTTGTATTTATTTGGCAGGGCCTAAATTGGATTAGCTTCCTTCCCTCGCCTTTCCTCCCTCTTGGAATAAGTTATTTATTAGCTGAGTAAGGAATGGGTCAGCCATGTATTTCTATTGGAAATATATTTATCGGGCATAATTTATTTTCATACAAATTGCTCAACGTTGGTTTTTATTGTTGGAAACTGATTACATTTCTTCTTGTTCAAGCAGTGGTGTGTTCTGGGGGCTTCTGTGGTTGAAGACTTTATATCTTCACAATGCTAAATACAAAGGATATTTATATGCACGCACATATATAAAGTAGATGCAGCTTTCCAAATATGTTTTCAATCAACTGCATCCCTGAATCCTTTAGTAATTTGATTTGTAGGAATTGGAGAACAAAGTACCACTGAGTGGTTTTCAATCATTCATAATTCTGTGAGAATTCGGTGTGCCGTTCCAAGTTTGTGAAAGTGTCTGATGTTCTTATCCTATTGAACATTTCCTCGGTCCTGTAGTCAGATGCAGAAGCAAGGCAGGATAGAGGGAAAAGACAATGGTTTGCCTTGGCCAAGATCTGTTTCTCTCCTCAGCCCTGCTCTGGGCATGGTACTTCATTTCTCTGGGTTCCAGTGGCCTTCCCTCCCAAATTCAGGCCCTTTCTTCAATGATCTTCTAAGTTCCTTCCAAATCTAATCATATAGATCCTTTTTTTGTGGCTCCCAGACCCTCCCTTTGGTTGTGGCTTTCCAGGATTGTAGAGTAATGAGGATGAAAATTCAATTCTTCTAAGTACTTGACTGAGCTGGAGAGGCTCAAGGATGTGGCTTAGGAGCTGCTGTGCATACATGGCTGCTATCCCACTTCCCTCTGGGATACACAGGTCCTTGTGTACATTAAGCTACACCTTGTTCTTTTTCCACCCCCATGATACTTTGCCTTTGCCCAAATAGTGTTTCCCAGACATCCAGCCTCAGCATTTGGGTGGTTGTTTACTCTCATTTATAAAAGATTGACATTCATTAACATAACCTTGAATGCTGAGTTCTGGAGAGAGAGAGATGGCTGGAAGAGAGGGGAGGAAAGAAAAGAAGTATGAGTGTGTGTGTGTGTTGTGTTGTGTGTGTGTGTGTGTGTTTGAAGGTGTTTCTCTATTGTTCTGGTAAGAGACTTTATCACTTCTCCATCACCTGCTTTTCTTTCTCACTCTCGTGTGTTGGTTTGGGCTGATTCTGTATTCCTACAGTCTTTTCTTGACTGTCTTAGATTTGTTGTAGTGATATGACCTTCCTTGCTCTTCTTTCACTAGACACACCATCTCTGGGTTCTGGGCATTTTCTCTGGCTATTCCCCCCATGCCTAGAATTCTCTCCCACTCCATCTTCCTTTATGGCTAACCTGCTTCCTTCTAGTCCCAGTTGAAACTCCACTCTTTGCCAATCCCTTTCAATGCTGGTGCCTTCCTTCCCTCTACTGATACTCTCCAAGTCATCCAGGACCCATCATCTTTGTACATAGTTGGCTGTATTTTGCCTCTCCTAGGACCATCTCCTTCCTATTTCTGAATCTCCAGTGCCTTGTACATAGAAGGTATTTGTTGATGTGATTTAATTTGAGAACCTCATGTCTCAGGACCAAGGATAAAGGAACTCCACTGATCCTCCCATTTACCCCATGGCAAATCTATAGGTATACAATGGGACTGGAGGGCAAGAGACTTGTAATTTCATTGTTGTAGGGAACTGCCAGAAAGGGAACTCTCTCCACCAAGGCAGATCTGCCTCTTTTCCATAATTTTCAAATCTTTGATTCCTCTGGGACATGTTCAGAATGCTTTCCTAGGGCTACTCAGCTAATATACATCAAAGGAGGCATTTGAACCCCCGTTTTCCTAACTCTGGTGCTGGCATTTTGTATGTCATGTGCATGAAAGCATAGATCTAAATCTGCCTCAATCAGTCAGTCAAGTCTTTCTCTTACTATGTACCAAGTTCTAGGGATTCACATATAAAGAATGGAACAATCTGTCCTCATAAGGAACTTACATTCTAATAGACCGGTCCTCAGGGATTATTAGTTCAACTTCCCTCATCTTAAAATTGAAGATACAAAGACCTAAGAAAATTAAGTGATTTTTAAAAAGCAGTTAAAAATTAAAAAATATATATATATGTGTGTATATATATGTGTGTGTGTGTGTGTGTGTGTGTGTGTGTGTGTGTATATATATATATATATATATATATATATATATATATATATATATATATATATATATATATATATATATATATGTAAAGTGTTACAAGATTTGAACCCCAGCCTTGGGATCCAATTAGTTTTATTTCTTTTCTACTGTGCTAATGGCACATAGTAAATACATGCTTGTTGATTGATGCATCCTCTCAATTTTTCCTTGGCATTGATTATTTTTTGGGACATTAGATTTCTGTCCAAACTTAAATGCAAGTTTTCTTGATTAAGACCAGCTGTCTATCAATTAGCCTCTCGTTTATAATGATATTCCCCTTATTTTAAAAAATCTAGCAAGATTATAGCAAATACTATTGAGAATCCATCTACTTTATAACCTTATTGTACAGACCTCCCTCAGTCCTGTTCATGGAAACATTGATTTAGAGCTAGAAGGGTCTTTAGAAGCTTTCATTTTTCATATGAGGAAATTAAGGCATCAAGAGGTTGGATGATGTTCTTATCTCAGGTTACATTAGGTAGTAAGGTCAGAAAGTGGTGGAGATGTGGAATACAGAAAGTGCAGTGACAAAGTGTAAATGAAGTGACATCAGGCCAGAGGGATTCCTGAAATAATGCTTTTAGAAATGGAGAGAGATTGTACTGGGTGCTGAGCGCCAGGACTGCTAAGGTTATAAGCTTACTCCATAGTCAGTACCTTTCATAACCTGTTATGCTTATTCAGTTGTCCCTCAATGGTGGTGGCCTTCAGAGTTCATTTTTGGATGACGGTATCAGAAATAGAAAAGGGAAGAGCTCCGGATGCTAGCAATGGAGTCATTGTAGGGATGAACCTTCTGAAAGACTCAATAACTTTGACCAACCCAATGATTGTCCACAAAATCAGAGGCCTTGATTATTTCAGTGATGGAGAAGAGTGCCCACTTCTTGACAGATTATAGATGGGCTAAAAGCAGAATGAGAATACTTTTGTCAACAAGGCCAATGTGGGGATTTGTTTTGCTTGATTATGCTTATTTGCTAAAAGGGATTTTTCTTTTTTTCCAGTGGTGGGGATAAAAGGGAGGAAAAAATGCTTCTTAAATGGAAAAAAAAAAGATAAGTTAAATTAAAAAAAAATAACAGGTAGAAAAAGAACTTAAAAGATCTCTCTCCCTCTCTGTCTGTCTCTGTCTCTGTCTCTGTCTTTCTGTGTCTCTGTGTCTCTCTCTCTGTCTCTGTCTGTCTGTCTCTCTGTCTCTTTCTCTCTGTCTCTCTCTGTTTCTCTCTCTCTCTCTCTCTCTCTCTCTCACACACACACACACACACACACACAGAAAGAGAGAGAGAGACAAAGAGAGCGAGACACAGAGAGACACCGAGAGAGAGCACTCCGCAGACAAACAGAAAGAAATTGCTAAGTGTTTCAGGTGTTGAATCAATCAGAAAGGACTTCGAATCTGCTTCTCTGAAGGAAAGGATTAGATAGGAGAGGAAAGGGCAGGAATCGAGGATAATCCTGAATTTTCAAGCTCAGCAGACTGGGAGCCACCAGCAGAAATGGTGAAGGAAGCCAGAAGGAGCAGCAGATTTCAGGGAAAGATAATCAACTCCAGCAATCCAGAATATAATTGCTAGTGGTCTTTGCCAGCTGTGTTTATAAATGATCACCATCCAGTGGCTGGAGGCGCAAACAAGTGCATCTTTTCAAGAATGTAACCCACGATGGGAAGGCAACATGAGCCCAAATGGTATTGGTGTCTTGGCCAGCTTACCCTTGACTTATTTGTTCCATTTGTGATTTTTATTGCCTTTATTTATTCACTCATTTATTTATTTATTTTAATGGGGAGAGGCAGCAAATTGGAGAGTTCACTGGACTTGAGCTCAGAACATGTAATGGGAAGGGCACTCTACTCTTTACCAGGCCATTCTTGGACAAGCCTCTCACCTTGTGGGTAGCATGAGGGCATTGATTAGCCAATCCATAAATGAATTTCTAGCTTAAAATCATGAAGTCTCATCCAAGTTTTGAAATGTATATCTGTTTCTTAAATTACTTGATTAAGTTAGTTGGTTTTTTGGTGCTTAAGGGTTATGGGAAATAGAAGTGGAAAGAGCCCTAATTCTTGAGCCGGAGGTCCTACATGCAAATCCTAACACTCTCTCTCTCTCTCTCTCTCTCTTTCTCTCTCTCTCTCTCTTTCTTCTCTCTCTCTCTCAAATAAATCCTTGAACTACTTTGCATTTCCATTTCCTTTCTTTATTTGTAAAATGAGATTGGTTGGACTTGATGCTTTCTAAGATTCATTCTAGCTCCAGAAACATCCTTGGGAGATGTCCCTGGGGAAGGTTTTACCTGACAGAAAGTACCATGGATATTCTAAGATAATTGACTTTTGTATTCAATGGATTAACACATTTTGCCCTTGAATAAGTTAGGATATTTTTATACTTGTAGTTTTGGGTAAATTCTTTCTCACTGCTTCCAAGCTTGACATTCTGTTACAGAATCATTTCAATATCATCCTCATCTCTACAATGGACTTCTATGAGGGTTAGCTTTGGCAAAGAAGGTGACTATTCAAGACTCTTAATTAAGAATCTAGATTTTTGCAGTCCATCCCCAGTCATTTTATGTTTCTGGCTGATTTCCCCTGGTGACAATTGACCCAAATGACCTTTTAGACTTTTGGGCCTCTGATCTTCAAGGCATCTGGTCATCTGAGTCATCTGGTGTTAGATCAGAGAGATGGAAAGAGACCTGATTATGGTGTCCCAGCCTCTGAAGCCAAATCCCCAGCTCTTCTACTTATATCTGTGCAACTAGTGCTTATGCAACTTTGGACATAGTTGCATATTTGACTTTTCTGGGCCCCGTGTCTATGTCCATAAACAGGGGGGACTGATATGGATGACCTCTGAGATCCCTTGGTAGAAAGATAGGTGGATGAATGGATGGATAACTAGGTAGAAAGATAGATTGATGGATGGATGAATGGATAGATGGATGGATAGCTAACTAGCTAGATAGAAAGATAGATTGATAGATGAATAGATAGTCTGACAAAAAAGGTATATAGATGGATGAATGGATACACATACATATACACACATATGTGTGTGTGTGTTAGAGAGAGAGAAACTTTTTTGCTAACTACTGGGGCTACAATTAAAAGCAAGTAGAACAATTCTGACTTCAAATTTACATTTTAATGAATCAGTCAGTCACTTAAAACATTTATTAAAGCCTAGATATCAGGAACCCTACTAAGTGCTTGGGGTATGAAGAAAGACAAAAATAATCAATGTTTTTAAAGAACTCATAGTTTAATGGGGGAAACAGTATGTATACAATTACATATACACAGAATAAATTGGGAATAATCAAAATAAGGAAGGGGAAAGAGGGCAAGAACCCCTACAGGGGAACTGAGAGAAGCAGAAGGTTATAGCAACTACAATTTGAGATGTCCTAGAATTTCTGGAGAGGCCCAGGACTGAGCAAAGAGGGCCAAAGAGGGCCAATCCAAGCCAGAGAGGTTCAAGGGCAGAGTTCTGTTTTCTGCTGGGAATGGGGTGGAGATGATGGCTTGAATGGATTGGAGACAGTATGGCTAGAGAGATCTCTTCTACTTTTGGTCCTAGGACTATGCTTTTCTGGGTTCTATGAGATGTCTATATAAATGCGTCTTGCTACCCTTTATGCACATCTTGCTACTCTTTAGGCCCTAACAGAGAGATTGAGCATCTTCTGCTACAGGAATGAAGCCCAGTATTAGTCTAAGAATGATTTCATACAAATTGGTAACTTAATACAGAGGTGAAATCACTGTTGATTGTGGATCTTAGATTTAGTCCAACTTCATTTCACAGATAAGGAAACTGAGGTCTAGAGTCTTAATGGTAATAAATGACAGGAGGAAAGTGAGAATCCAGGTCCTCTGCCCCAAATTATCACTCTTTTCACTGTGCCAACTGGGTTCTGAAAATCAGCCATGGGAGCCTTAAATTCCATCTCCTGGGATGATTTTTTGGGGTCTTTATCAAAAGAAAAAAAACCTCATCTATGTCTCTCACTCTGTATCTTTCTCTTTCTCCTTAGGCTGCAGTTATGAAGGAAATACCTACAACAGCTCCCTAAAATGGCAGGTCCCAGGCAATCCCTGCGTCCTTCACCAGTGCCAGGTAAGGAGACCGGCCAGGAATTTTAGTCCCTTCCAAAAGGTTTCTGTTGACCCTTTTCAACCACTCCCTTCATGTAAAAGGAACCTACAGTCTTGCATCTATTTTTTGCAACATTTATCAGGATGTTGAAGGACCCTGGGACAAGTTAGGTCTCAGAAACACACAGCTGAATTGTTCAACTTCGTGGAATGTTGTTGGGGGGAAAACTCCGTAAGATGCATAAGACCTTGGGGAAAACCCAAGTCTTCCTGTGAAGTCAGTTTTAGGAAAGACATGAAGTCCAATAAGCAGAAAAGAGGTTTTGTTTAAGTGTATATGTTTTCTTTCTTTGATTTAGAGTCATTCTGAAAGGCAGCCAATCTGCAAATTGTATTAAATCTAAGCAATTAGTATTCGGGAACCTCAATGATGTCAACCTGCTAGGCTCAGAAACAATCCGATTTTAGCCCCTAACTGTTCCAGGGAGACCAAGCCTGGCTGAACAGGGAAAACAGAGATCATAACCCAGCTTGGTCAGTGTGCTCCAGGCTCTGGAGCATTGCAGAACTAGGGTGAAGGGGAGAAGGGAAGCTTTTTTTTTTAAATCTTCATTGAAATGGCCCTAAAAATGCCCCCATTTCTTTGGTATATTTATGAAAACTATGGATGGGGAAAACAGGGGGGGGGAACGCTCTCTTTCCTTTTAAGTGCTGTTATGATTTTAAGGAAGGGATCTAAAAAGATAGTTAATCCTACCTCTTCATTTGGCAAATAAGGAAACTGAGGGAAAGAGTGGATTATGGGAGTTGTCTGTGGTTAGCTGGGGCAGGGTTGGAAATGAGATGCCCTGATGTCATAGCCAGGGATCTGCCTCTTTTAGGCTGGTATTGGTACGTTGTCTGGAGGATAATCCCAGCTCTCATCAAACACAGCAGGATTTGGTGGCAGGAAATTTGGATTTAAAGGAGTCTGGTCCTGGAAAGAATCACCACATTTGATGATGATGATGATGATGATGATGATGATGATGATGCTGACAATAAAGTAGACATTTCCATAGTCCTTGAAGGTTTGCCAAGAACTTTACACAGAGCATTTCAAGGACTCTTCTTGGTGCCGACCCTCTCTAGGAAGTGCTATTATTATCATCCCTATTTTCTCAAACAGTGTTTTATTGCTGTGTTTTCTTTTTGCGTTATAAATGTGTACAGATGACGCCCATTTCCTGAAAGGTCTCTTGTAACAAAGGAAAACAGCTAAGTAAAACTAATAAGACAGTGACCTCATCTGAAAGTACGTGGTAACATTTCACCTCTCTAGCACTACGCCCTAGCTAGCTCTATTAAATTAAAAACGAATAAAAAAGGATTTGCTTGGTCTCCTGCCTCTCATTCCATTGGAAAAGAAAAAGAAAAAAAAACAAATTTCTTGTAATAAATATACATATTAAGCAAAACAGATTCCTTCAATATATACATATATACATAATGCATATGTGCATACATACATAAATACACACACACATATATATTCATGCTACATACATATATATATTTGTACATATATACGAGTAGCAGGAGCCTGGGAAAATGGCAAGCTGGTTGAGCTTTGTTTGGGGGATGGGGAAGAAGGAAGAGAAAAGCTGGGGCCCCCTGTAGCATACCCAGTGCCAGCTGGAGGCAATGGCCCTAGAGAGGAAGAGGAGAGGAGAAAGGGAGTTGTGAGGTGCTGAAGACAGATTTTATTTCTTGTATAAGGTTTCTTTCATCCAAACCTTTTCAGAATAGCCTTTAAAAACACCTTTGTACAGATTTTAGATTAAAAAAGGAAAAACAAATACTTTCCTTTCTTCAAATCTTTTCTCAGGTTTTCTCCTCTTGTCCCAGTTCGCCTCCTTTCCTGTTTCTTCTTCCTGCTCTGCTCTCCCCATTGGCCCCTTCCCTTCCTCTGTCCCTCCTCTTCTTCTCTTCTCCCCCTTTCTCAGTCAGCTAGTGTTTATTAAACACTTGCAATGTTCCAGACATTGTGGCAAACACTGGGGATGCGACGATCCACCCTCTCAAGGGGCCTGGAGTCAAATGAAGGAACTGACCCTCAAGTAATTGTACATGAAAGTTCTATATGGTATAAATGGGAGATAAACTCCAAGGGAAGATGTGAGCAGTATGTTATGTGTATGTGTGTGTGGTGGCTCTGGAAGGCACTGGGCAAGGCTCTGGCAGAAGGTGGGCTTTGAGCCAGGAGGCCAAGGTACTGAGGGAAGGTAGCCCAAGACCATACTGGAGAAATCCAGGATCAGGGATTTGGAATGTCATTTAAGTACAACATGGTGATCAGAGTAATCTAATGATCCAAGGAGTGGAGGGAAGGAAAGCTTTGGAAGACCAGGGAAATTGGAAGGGATCAAGTCATCAAAAGTCAAATGGAGCTTTTATATTTGCTGTCCCAAGGGACATGGTCAGATATGTACTTTGGCCGCTGTCTGGACGATGGACTCGAGACAGGAGAGAACATGCAGGAGGCGTGGGGTCACGAGAGCCCTACGCTATCAGATTCAGGAGAGAGAAAGGGGATGGGCAAGAGATTTGAAGGTAGAAATAAGATTTGGACATAACTTGAATGTACAACCCTTTGGTTAGTCTGGGTGACCGTCACAATGGGGACATCCTAGAGAGTAGTAGTAGGGAAGCTTGGAAGAGGAAAGGGTTTCAAGGAAAAATTAGAGTTCTATTTTGGACACCTGGAGCTTTAGATGTCCCTCTTCTCCCTTCTTGCCTCTCTTCCTGTTCTCCCATCCCGCTGTATTTTATTTCCTTCTTATTCCTCTAGTCTTCCTTTTGTTCCCTATCTCTCTTCCCTTTCGCTTCTCCCCTCATCTCATTTCCTCATCCCATTATCTTGTTCCCTTTTGTTCTTCTCCTCTCCCTTCCAAATGGGAATGGAGACCACAACCCCACCAAACCTCTAACACGCCCTCTTTAAGGATTATAACTAACAGAAGGAAGCAAAGAAATATTCTGTGGCTTGGCCCCCATCGGGGAAATCATTAGATCTGAGACATCAGGCCCTTTCATCTCTCCAACGCTTTTCCTCCCAGGGAAGAGGAGGGCAAGGTAAGCTTCTCTCCCTGGTGTTTTTGTTTCCACTGAAGTTGGTTGCCAGATTCTTGCCCATTTTGCTGCCAGCTGAACTAAGAAAGACCTACTAGACCTGGGGGTAGGGAGGGGCCTCCTTTACCTGAAATGTCCACTGACCCTGCTCAAGATTGACTTAGGGATGTTTCTGTATCCTCCAAAGGGGGGAAATAAATGTACTCATTCCCTACTATAAGCACATGAACCATGTTTTCCCACCCTAAAGTTATTAAAAATAGTCTAACTATATTTCTTTTACACAACCTCACTAAAAATCAGCCTCCTTCTGGAAATCAAGATTGTCTATTTTTAGGATATAAAATGCTATAATGAGGTCATATTCTCAAAGTCCTTTACAAAGAGCTGTGTCAACGGGACCTGTTATGATTATCATAATGATCATTATGGTTAATTCCAGTTTCCTTCCTCGGTGGCAGAAACTTTACTATTCTGGGGTTGGGAGAGAATTGAGAACTCAGTTTATAAGTTCATTTCACTGAGGTTCAAAGATCACATATGAGGTTATTCAGAAGGAAACACAGACTAGTAGGACAGTTTCGAAAGGAACATGTAAACATGCTTTCAAAAAGCAATTGCCACAACATGGAAATTCACAGATTTAGATTTTCTTTTGCTTGTGTGTATGGAAATTCCCTCTTTAGTATTTAGTTTCAGAATAAATTTTTTAAAAAGAGAAAATAATGTGGGTAGAGATAATTGAAGAATTTCTCCTCCTCTTCTCTTCCCACTGAAAACTAGAAGCTCTTGTGGGCAAGAGAATGGAGATTTTGGAAGATAATATTTGCTGCAGGGCTTCATTTCATGTTTGAAAATCTTATGTGGATGTGGGGGAGACAAATAATGGGTGCATGGGAGGACAGATATAGAAAATGATTGGCTCATATTTGATTCAGGCATACTAAATAGCATTATTTCTTACTTTTCAATAAATGTATAGGTCCGTTGATGGTTCGGTAGAAACACGATCTGGTTCAAATGCTGGCTCTATCACTAATCACCCATGAGGTCTTGGACAAATCATTTTATCTCTTTGAGTTTAAGTTTCCTCATTTCCAAAATGAGGGATTATAATAGACAATCTGGAATAATAATTAGATGTTGAAGCATTGGGATCCAGTGGAAAGAGGACCTGGGTTCAAATGCTACTTCTCTTATGGTTTATTGTCCTGCTTTCCTGGACAACAAATTACTTTTGACAAGTCAATTTATTTCTCTGGGCCATACTTAGCTGGCTTCTAAAATTCCCTCCAGGTCTAAAGCTATGATTCTCTCATGACATCTGGCATTTAGATGGAAAATGGAAACCTAGAGAAGTTACATAATTTGCCCTTACTCAAAAAGATGATGATTGTATGGCAGGATTCAAACTGGCCTAGTGCTCTATCCATTACACCATCTTGCCTCTGAGGTCCTTTTTGGGCCTAAATCTATGATACCATGAGCCAGCGAAACTCCTGGTTTAGAGAGATGACTCATTTTTTAAAAAAGTGTTACTGATTTTTCTTATGTCACTCATTTCCAAATATCCTTCCTCCTTCTGTCACATCAATCTACCCTTTAAAAAATTTATTTCTTAGTTTTAAGCCTTTCACAACAATGAAAAACAGTTCAGCAAAAGCTAGTTGATGATTTAACAGCCTTTATTTTTGCAAAAACATGGTGACCAGGTTATTTCAAAACTTTAAAAACAAATGTACAAGCTCATGCTTGCAACACCCAGCACCCATCTGTCCCTTTCTTTACCAAAAGTAGGGAGGGATGTTCCATCACTGTTCTTGGGGATCGTGATTTGGTTTTGCAATTATTCAGATGTTTTGCTTTCTTTTGGTGTTGTTTATTAAAAAATTACTATTATTATGTAATTGTAAGAATGATTCATTTAATGGGATTTAGCAATATATTGTTTTTCAACGAGATTTGGAGGAGAAATGAGTTTGAGGAAAGGAATTAAATTAACTTAGCAATATAGCTAAGTACAAGAAGGGAGTTAACTTTGTAGGAATCAGCCTCTGGGACAAATTGCCAGGATTTGTCCTTGGGTTTACGAAGCAAGACTACCCGGTGGTAAGTGACCTGGGGAAAGGAGACCCATCTCCTCATTTCTGCACTAAAGCCCTCAAATGACTAATGTCTGCACAAGCTGATGTCCTTGTTAGGTAAGAACTTGGCGTGAAGGAGTGCTTTGCAGCATTAGTGACTGGTTTTATCGCCCAGTAGCCTGAGATGGAAAATGTCCTCCCGGGAGAACTCTGACTTGACTGGCTTGTGGTCTTTTGTTTTTCAGGAAGGAGTTGTGACCAAGGCAGAAATGCGCTGTGTGGTTCATTGTAAAAACCCAATCAAGCAGCAGGGGGTGTGCTGTCCCACCTGTCCAGGTAATACTGTCCAGGGAAGGAGCAAGACCCGCTTGCCCTGGTGGCACTTGAAGCCCTCTGAATTTCTGTTCCCTGCGAACTTCAGGTTATATATTAATCAGCTGATTACATATTAGATGAGGATAGCACTTTGTCCCAAATCCCTCATCTTATCTGAATGAGAATCTCTTAGCTCTTCTTCTTAACATTACTCCCTGGAGTCCTGCACTTGTAGATTTTACGTGTGTGTGTGTGTGTGTGTGTGTGTGTATAAATATGTGTGTACATATATATACTTATATATATGAGTGTATCTGTCTGTCCATCTTTCTATCTATCAATCTGTCTGTCTTTAACTGTGCTTAATCATTGCCTTTTTGGAAGAAGTGAGGTGGGGAAGGGAAAAAAGAATAAAGTAAAAATTGCACAGACTAAAAAAAACCTACAAGAAAGCAAAGAAAAGATGGGCAGCTCTGGATGCAATGTATAGTATTTATTATATAGGCCTTCTTGAAATGGAAATTTATTGCTTTTATTTTGAATCTTCTCTTATGTTCTGCTGTATACTTGACAATTTTTCCCCTCTTTCTTATTTTCCATTAAGGTTAAAATAAATATTTGGTTTTTTCCTGATTACACGTGTATATTCACATTTTAAATACATGATAATGTTGGGAAAGAAAAATCCAAACAAAAGGGAAAAATCTTGGGAGAGGAAAAAAACTAGAAAAAAGAAGTGAATTTAGCAGCTGTTGATTTACATTCAAACTTCATAGTTCTCTTTCTTTCTAGATGCAGATGGTGTTTTCTATTAAATAAGTAAACCAACAAATAAATAAAACTCTATAAAAGCTTAAACTCCTACAATGATAATAATCATAATCATAATTTTTTTCCTTGGTAATTCTCCATTTTATTTTATGCATTTAAAAATATTATTCTGAGAAACAGGGCCGGCTTCACTGGATTGCCTCAGGAACCCATAACAACATAAGCAAAGATCCCCAGGTTACATGGTCTCTGAAGTCCTTTCTAGCTAGGGTGATGATCTTGTGAGATTTTGTGAGATCTTGTGATCTTGTGTCCAAAGAGTGAGTAAGCTTCCTCTTTCCACAAACCTGTCTCCCCACGGTCACTTTCTCCGAGGATCCCTCCTTGGTCTATTCCCCATTTTTCTGCCCCCCTTCCAGAAGTAGCCTTTTTTTAGTTTCTCTCTGTGAATGGGTGGGGGCATGTATCTGAGATCTCCCCCATCCTGAGTCCCTTTGTATCTCAAAGTCACGGGTCCCTTCCAGCTTCTCAACTAAGTTTGTTATAAAAAATTACTCTTGAGACATATTCTGCCATCTCTGCCCTGGGACAGAAATGCTTAACTCTAGTTATGTGAATGCACAGCTTGGTGGTAAATAGGATGGCTTATGAGGCCCCCTCTCCCAAATATAACTCCCTTTCCCTCAAGCTTACCAGTCTAAAGGAGAATTGGCAACCACCAAAGACTGAAAGGCTCCTGAGGCCGGACAAACCAGATTAAAATGTAGTTGGGAAGTATTTAACTGAATAAATAAAAATAAAATAAAACCTAGCCAATATTAATATGGTTTTATTTTTATTCATTCATTCATTCATTTATTTGTTTATTTATTATTCATTCCTTTTCTTCCTTCCTTCCTTCCTCCCTTCCTTCCTTCCTTCCTCCCTTTCTGAGGCAATTGAGGTTAAGTGACTTGCTCAGGGTCACACAGCTAGGAAATGTTAAATGTTTGAGGCTATATTTGAACTCGGGTCCTCCATTCTATCCATTGCTCCATCTAGGTGCCCCAGTATGTGTTTTTCTAAGTCAATTTGTAGTCTGCAGGTATAGTTTAGTGACCCTGTGTCGATTTGAGTTTGGCACCCAATGCCTAGAAAATTCCTCCATTGCCTTCTAGGTTTTCTTGACATGATCTAGACCCAAGGGTCTGCTTTCCATTCTGAGTGAGCCATTGGTAAAAATTTGTTCTGAAGAAATGGTTGTGGCTTTCCTGTGTTTCCTTAGACCAGTATGTACCTCACGTGCACCACACACACACACACACATACACACACACACACATACTCACACACACACAACTCTTTAATATTGCATTATCTTGGCCACAGATAAGCCTGGTGATGAGAAGCCCAGATGTTTATTGAAAACAGACTGGAGGGGGTCTCTCAGTGGATATAGGGCAGACTTTCTACTCTTTTCCAGCCACTGTCCAAGGTAACAACGGTTGGACCCAGGATATTTCTTGGTCTGTATTGCTTGGGAGTCATCTGAAACTCAGGGGTTGTCCCAGCCCTCTCTCTCCATCCCTAAAAATCTTGTAGGATTTTAAAAATCTCATTAATTTTCTAAAGTTTCCCACAGCTCCAGTAACTTTTCCCTGCTTTGGACCCACACCCTGGGATTTGGAGATGACCATGGCCATTTGCTACCATGGTCTATCTGTACTGCTCTTCTGCTGGATGGGGTTCTCTGAATGCTAGGGTGCTTCCTTTTAGTAAGAAGAAAGGTCATCTCTCAGCACTTTGTGCACTTCCATTTGCACTTCCCCTGGTTCTAAAAGTCCTTGTGTGGAGATAACATGACTCTGCAAGTTTGGAAATGCAACTCCTGATTCAGTGTGTGTGTGAGTGTGTGTGTGAATGTGAGTGTGAGTGTGTGAGTGTGTGTGTGAGAGTGTGAGTGTGTGTGTGTGTGTGTGTGAGTGTGTGAATGTATGATTATGAATGTGATTGAGTATGTGAGTGAGAGTGTGTGAGTGAGTGTGTGTGAGTTTGTGTGTGACTGAGTGTGTGTGTGTGAGAGCCTTCCAGGACCAGAGCTATGTGTGTCTGTGTATTTAATAAATGTGTCTGATCCTATATGTATCTAATGCCAGATATGTTGTCTCCTCCATAAAATGTTAGCTTCTTCAGGACATGGACTATTTAATTTTTGTCTTTCACTAACATCTAAGACGATGCTTGGTTCTATAGTAAGTAAATGCTGAGTAAATGACTGTCAATTTATTTATTATTTTATCAATTGATTTATTGTTTGAATGGGGAAGAAGGGCAAAAAATGTGGATGGGGAAAAGACATGTCCTTCAGATCTGCAGCACAGCATGAGTCAGAGCTTGCCTGGACTAAAGCTGTCATTCCCTTTCAGGCTGTGTCTTTGAAGGCGTCCAGTACCATGAAGGGGAAGAGTTTCGGCCCGAAGGGGACAGGTGCACCAAATGCTTATGTACTGTAAGTACAACCCTGGCTCTTGTAAGGGGTTCTTTCTTAGAGTGCCTACCCGCGAGTGTCATGCATTGGACTTTTCTGTCTATTGGTAATGTTCTGAGCCTAGCAGCGAACAAATCTAGGATGGCGGGACTAATTCACAGCTTTGTCGCCAACAGTGTCGCCAAGTCTCTTCTTTTGCTATCTTTCCAGTCCAAATTGGAATCTCAGAGTTGCTTTATTTAGTATTTTATTCAGTATATTTCATATTAGTATATTTATATTACTATATTTAGTATTTGCGATCTGGAGAATTTTTATATGGTTGTTTATATTTTGAATTTCTTCAAACTGCTTATTCATGTCTTTGGCAATTTTCCTATTGGGGAATGGCTCTTACTTTGACACATCACTGGAGAATTTTATGGAGTCTTAACATTAAAAAAAAGTATGGAAACAAACCCTAGGTTGCAGGAGGGGGAAATATCAGTTTTTGATGGGCTGCTTAAAATGTCTCTTTAATCCCACTGAGTTACAGTAGTGACTTAGCAAGACCATATTTTTAAAAAGCTTTTAATCCTTACTAATAAAGAGCAGACTCTCTCAAGATGACTTGTGCCTTGGTAATGCTGTTTCAGATATTAAAGAAAACACATAAGGGTTTTTAGGATCTGAAATTCATCAGGCCAGAATCACATGTGGGTCCTCATAAATCACTGGGGTTGTCAGGACTCTGTCTGACTCTTCTCTACCCCTCCCCCTCCACCCAGCAGAAAAGCCCAGAATAAAACAAACACAGCCGACTGAGGTCAGGTCGCAGAAGGAAGGAGGGAGAGAAGAAGGGAAGAGGTAAAAAACTTGGAGAGCAGGCAATAAGGAAGGAAGAAAGGAAGAGAGAGGGAGAAAAGAAGGAAAAAAGAAAGGAATGAGGGAGGGAGGGAGGAGTGAGGGAAGAAAGGAGGAAGACAGGAAGAAAGGAAGAAGGGAGAAAGGGAAAGAAGGAAGAAGAGAGACAAAGAAGGAAGAGAGGGAGTAAAGAAAGAAGAAGGGAGGAAGGTAGGGAGAAAAGAGGGAAGGAAGGGAGAATGGGAGGAAGGAAAAGAAGGGAAAGAAGGAAGGAAGGGAAAAGAGAGGAAAAGAAGAGAAGAAGAAAGGAAGGAAATGAGGGAAATAAGAAAAGAGCAGCCTGGGACTAAGTGGAGAAAAGACTTTTATTTATTCATCCAATCCAAAAGTATTTAAGTGCTTACTATTTGTTAAGGACCAGTTCAATTCAATTGAACAATATTTACTAGCTGCTTATTATGCACCAGGGTTGTGATAGACACAGGTAACATACAGACTAACCTGGAACAGTCTCTGTCTTCAGAGAGTTTACATTCTACCTAGCTACTCTGTTAACAAATGAAAGTCATTTAATCCTGAAATAAATGGGAATAAGGCTATTCAGACTCAGGTGAACCGATTTTTCTCTGCTTTTCTTTTCTTAGGGAATAACATTAGGTTGATTCTATTTAATCAAGCAAAAGGCACTTTATTTAGGCTACCTCTCTTTGCTATGTGTTCCAAAGGAAAAGCAGCCATCTGCGCTATATCAACATTTGACTTTTCAAATAAAGATCATTTGTCAATATGATTTGCCTGGGGGTGACAGTCCTTTCTGCTGTCCCCCTTCTTCCATTGTTAACATTTGGGTTATGTGTCAGTAGCGTGATTTCACGGGCAGGAAAACCTGGATTCAAATCCTGCTTTTCATACTAACTTTCTTTATGGCCATGGGCAAATCACTAAATTCAAGGACCTGGACAGTTAAGAGAGAAAGGTACAGCCTCAAATCCATCTGTAGGGAACATTTTCCCATTGGGGATTCTCTAGTAAAATCCCCCTAAATTCAGAAGGTGTTGAAGTGAATGAGGAAATCAGGAGCTAGTTTTCACTATCCATAAGAGAGTTCTTAAGAATTGTGTAATTTTCCATTTGGAGGATAATGGAGTTCATCGCCTCTTGGTTTTCGAGCCGTACAGATGATGGAGCAGATGATGCTCGGTGCAGCTCAGGGACTCGCCGGGGATGAAACAGGGCTGGTTTCTGAGGGCAGCCTCAGTCTGGGTGCCGGTTTCCATAGAGGCAGGTCCCTCTGGATTTAAATCTCACCTCAAACATTTAGAATCTGAGCCTCAGTTTCTTCAGCTTTAAAATGAGGAGGTCAGACTAGATTCTTTTCTGTTTCTTTCTAGCTCTCCAGCCATGATCCCATCCTTTGAGAGCCTTAGAGATAACTACTATAAACTCCTTCATAACTATGTCACAGGATGATTGCCCTGACTTAGTCTGTGTTTGAATCAGTGAAGGGAGACTTCTCTCTCCTTAGGACCATTGGGACTTTCCAGTCATTGGATCTAAATCCCCCTCTCTTTTATTTTGAATATAAAGAAACTGAGGCAGACAGAGGCTAAGGCCCAGTGTCACACAGCTAGTAAATGTCTGAGGCAGGATGTGAATCCAGGTGCTCTTTCCTCCAAGACCGGTGCCATATCTACTAGCCTGTATTGCCCATGAAGTTAATCCTGTTGACTTTAATTGGGTGATTTTTTAGCTTTCACATTTACTTCAGGGAAGGGATGAGGAGAAATTGGAGAGTCCTTGGGAAGAGGGGGAATGAGGTCAGGGATACAGTCATTCATTCACCTTCCAAGTTTCTTTTCTCATGCCCTCATATGAATACAAGCAGGTTCTTAATTTTCATAAGCGCTTTTTTCTTTTGATGTAGCACATTTGAAAGGGAGGTCTTGGCAAGCCGGGGCCCTGATGGGAGAAGGGTAACCATGGAGACCTTGGAATGCAGTGCTCCCAACTCCCAACCCGGGCTCCTCCTCGCTCACGTAATTACAAAATCTCGGTTTTGCTCGCCAGGGTTGCCCTGACCGTGGGCTGGAGGGGCTCTGGCATGTGAGGTATGTGGGAGCAGAGGGGACCCTCATGCTGGGGGAGGTTCCCCCGGGCCCGATGGGACTCCGAAGCTCCTGCTGAGAGGGGCAGGAGGAGGGGCCTGAGGCATCCAGGGCTGCCGGGCTGCTCTATGAAAAGGAAGGCTGGGTGTCATAAAACCTGCCCGTAATCTGGGCAGGGAGAAAAATTAATTAATTTTGCTAACTCTTCTCTGGCGTTGCCACGGTGGGACTCACTGCAAAGAAAACACCTGGCTTTGAGTTTATTCAGGTCTCAGATGTGTTTAGTATCTGTGGATGCCACATAGTTGGAGGGAGAGCCACCTTCAGCCACTCAAAAGAGCTGGGTTTGAGCCTCTGATTGGCTGTGTGATTGTGGGCAAGTGTCTTAACCTTCAGGTCCCCCTGGCGATTGTCTAAGATTAAAAAGTGCAGAACGGGTACCTCAAAAGAGACAATTTCCTTGCCAAGAATCTCCTACCAGTAAAGGCTCTCAAAACATAAGTCATGTACCAGAGACATCAGATTTGACAGCACAACGCTTTGAGTGGAATCAGGAAGACCTGATCAAATCTTGCCATGGACAAGAGTCCTAAGCTACCAACCTGAGTTTTTTGAGCCTCATTTTCTTCATTTGTAAACTGAGGAAGCGATAATTGCACTCAGCTCCCTGCAGTGTTAGAGATTTAGACTAGATCTGTGATTTCATCAGTGTAGACAGAGCTTCTTTGACCGATACAGGTCATACCTTAGAGGCTTATTGGAAGGGCAAAAGGCTACTGGAGTGACTTGCTCCCGGTCACCAGCCCCAGTACATATTAAAGATAATTCTTGAACCCAGATCTCCCCAGCTGCCAGATCTCAGCTTCTAACCACCTTACCACACTCCCCTCCTTGCATGGTGACAATCAAACGGGGAATGCACAAATTGTACAAAAGTATCATGAATGAATGAATAAAGCATTTTTTAGCTACTTTTTGGTGCAAAAGACTGTGAAAGTGGGGGCAACAATAAACAGAAAAATAAGGCAGCCCCTGCCCTCAAGGAACTGCCAATGTAGCAGTGGAGACGACCCCTGGGGAAGGTTTCAGCTCCCCTGGCCTCTTAGAAAGGAATGCTTGTCGGCCAGATCTTGGATGTCCCAGAGAGAGAGCCGAGACCCATTGCTACTTTTACAGCTATTTAAGATTCACTTGTGTTTTTTCTGATTTGACACTGAGGGGTCATAGCAAGTAAAACACAGCATTCGGAATCAGGGAGACCTGATTTCAGATTTTGCCTCAGATTTTTACTAGCTCTGTGACCCTTAACCTCAACCTGCCTTGGTTTCTTCATATGTAAAAGCAGGATAATAATAGCACTAACCCTCCAGGCTTGTTGTGAGAATAAAATGAAATAATATTAAAAATAGATAAGCAAACAATCATTATAACGAGAATTATTAATCAGTAGCAGATTTGGAATGGTTGGTATATAATCACTTTGTCTGTCAACTTTGGGACCCGTCCTTTTTCCAGTTGGAATATCTTTTATCAAAGGTGCAGATTTAGGTAGATGTCACTGGGACAATTCAGGAAGCCAAAAATTATTAGCTAGTTTTAGAGGCTCCCAGAGCAGAAGATCCTCTGATCTCTGGGTCCAATCTGTTTCAGAATGGTCATTTTTAGAGTACGTGTGTGTGTGTGTGTGTGTGTGTGTGTGTGTGTGTGTGTGTGTGTTTAATAATGGCTCATGTTTAACATATGATTTAAAAAACTGTATTTTTGCGATTTTCTTTGAGCCAATTTTTATTCATTCCCATTATTCAGATGAATAAACTATGGTCCTAAGATTAGCATGTCCAAATGCACACTAGGAACAGAATTCAGGGCCCTAATCAATTTGTCTCTAACTTCCTGCCTCTCTTTATCTCTTCACTCCTTCATATATTCTACATTATAACAAAATATATTGCATTTTCTGGGTCTGCCATATGAGTATTTCTGGTCTGCCTTTATTACCTCCAATTGCTTAAGAAAAGGAGGTCATTAAACTAACTAGAGTTCTGGAGTGTTAATGGTTAGTCGGCAAATTCCAGCTATATCCCCAGTGTTTAGTGACGAGCTTTTTATTTTATCTGCTATAAATCTTCCCTTTGTTTTATGTGTCCTTTGATGTATAAATCATTATTTTCTCATTTTACAATCTCACTATCCTGGTGATGTAACCAAGACTATATAATGTAGTTTTAAGACTGCTGCTTGGTGCTCACTCATTTTAGCATATTGTAGGCCTGTCCTCTGAACTTATAATAAATGGGTTTTTATTTATTTCCACGTGCTGAGAAGTGTGATCGGCAACAATATCGATCAATGAAATCTTGAACAATTTCCCAAACAATCTCCAACTGCTTTCCCCCTTGGTGTATCTCCTTGCTCTTGCCCTTGCTTTTCTTGCAGGGAGGAGACTACTGATCACCCGAATGGTCATCAGAGGGAGCCTCTTCATTCCTTCAAGTCCTAAATCCTCCTTTTGAGGTCTTTTCTGAAATCCCTTGGGCAAAAGTGACTTTTCCCGCCTTGAACTTTTCCCATTTCTGGGCTTTCTTTGCCTCTGTCACATTATCATTCTTTTTGTATATGTTATATACATATTTCCCTTTCCCCAACCCCAATTCAATGATGAACTCCATGTGGACAGTTACTATGCCATTTCCCCCTTCAGTTTCATATCTCTATCGGGAACACACGGTGTCTTAGACAAAATCCAGATCTATGATTTCAAGTTGTAGAGAACTCTCGGTGTGGAAATCGTTTCCATTGCTGCACATGGCAACTCCTCAGTAACGTAGAGTCCTGGAGATTGCTGGGGCTACTGAGAGGTTAAGGGTTTTGTTCAGGGTTGTGGAGGAGCTAATATGGACCAGTGGAAACACTTGAAGCTAGTCTTTCTACAGTTCACTCTTGTATCTATTATGCTTTGCTGCCTCTTCTTGCTCATAGTAGGACTGTTGAAATGAATTAAATTAGGCATTTTAAGGTCAGCAAATTACTATCTACCTTTTATCCCATTGGGTCCTTATAACAAACCTGGGAAGGAGATATTAGGGTTATAGTGTTATGTTTAGTGACATTTTACAGATGAGGAAATTCAGATTATGGAATATTAAGGGTCTCTCAGCTCTTATGTGCCTGAGGCAGGATTTGAAGACATGTTTTCCTGATTCCAGGTCCAGTGTTTTATCTGCCAAATCACCATATTTAATCCTAACTTAAGTTGCAAAGCTATTGATATTGTTGTCAGAGTCCTATCAAGAAGCACTGAGTACTAATTTTCCATGAGAAGTTGGGCTTGGGTTCAAATTTTGCCTTTTGATTTTACTACCTGTGTGACCTTGTATAGATTTTTAAACTTTAAATGCCCCTGCTAGGGCTCTAAAAGTCTGAGTTTTTCTCTAATCCTATGAGGTTCTAAGTTTAAATAACAAACTCTTTACATTACATAACTCTTTACAAACCTTAAAGGGTGTGATAAATACTGTGATCACCATTATTACTGTGGTGATGATGATAATGATGATGTTACCCAGAATCCAGGAACATTCAGGAACAAGAATCTTTGAAATCATGGTTTCTATGCCAAGATCGAAGTGTGGCATATTTTCCACAGAAAATTGACCATTGGTCAAAACACATCCTCCCTTCCCCTTGGCCAGGGTGCCAGCTTCTCTTTCCTGTGTAAGTGGACCCCATGGGCACCATGCCCCTTTGTCTCGAGAAGGGAGCTGGGCTTGGAGAGCACATAACAGGAACTCTCAAATTTCCAAGGCTTCTGACCAAGGCAAGGGTACCAGGTACTTTGTGTTCTTCAATACCAAAGACTTACTCTGTTTGGTACGCATGTGAAATCGCTTACTGATGGGGAGTGAGGCTCATGCGTTTGTGGGATGCACTTAAAAGGATGGCAAGTGTTCAGTCTGTAAAGGCAGCCAAATTAACCAGCCAAGATCAATTGCTTTTTGGTGACAAAGGTGCGTGGAGGAGGAAGGACTTCCTCCCTCCTTCCTCCCCAATAAACTTGGGTTGTTAATGGACTGTCTGTGACAAAGGGGCTCCACTTTATTGGCTCCTCGAAACCCCGAAGTCCATAAACACCTTTGTTCAAACTAATAGCCTAGTAAAGGCAAAGTGCTGTCTCCTAGGGGAAAGGAGCAGTGGCAGAAAACTTTGAGAAGAAAGAATGAGTCAACCTCCATCTTTCTCCCAGGCCTTTTTTCCCATCTCCTTTTGCTTTTCATTCTTCCCCTCCTTCTTCTCACTTTGCCTTGATTCCTTTGAAGCCAACAGGGAATAGAAGATTTGTAAGTTAAAGTGGATGAGATCAGAAAGGGGCATGGATTTATGTCCAGCTCATGTTGCAATTACTACAAATTGCTTTGCAAGGAATCTCTATGTCTTCTCTTGGGACAGCTTGTTTGGGAAAAAAATAGCCTGTAAGCTTTGAAGATTCCTCCACTTTATTCTAGCACGAGAGACTAAGGAAACGTCTCCAGCTGGAAATATCAAATGGGAAGTCCAGAATTTGACTCTCCCTTTAACATTGATTGCATTTAGATGGGGGATGTCATTTTAGGGACAATTCTCTTTAGCAAATGCAGAGATGGTCTGTGACTTCTGTGGTGACGGTTTGGGACAAGAGTCTAAATTGCAATCTTATTATTGTTGAATTTTTCTTCTTGAAATGGAAAGTCGGGTCCCTCCATCATGGTAACTTCTCTTTGTCTTATATCTGCTGAATTTATGGAAATACCCAATAATCTCATGTTGCTTAGTTGGAGAATATCATGAACCTTTCCTGTTTAATGTGAGAGAGGAGCCTGGTGGCAGTTCTTTGAGCTAATCGAGCGGAAGATTGAGTGAATGGAAAGTTGGTGACTTGGACACAGAAAAGAAATATAGGAACTTCAGAAGAGTCCTGATGTCTTCCCCCACCATCGCTGCTCACCTTCCCCTTCTCCCATGGAATTCTCCTCTGGGTCCTCCCATGCATTCTTTATAGAAGGTCTACTTAATTAGCTGGGTTTCTTCTTTTAGGGATTTTACTATTTGCTGGATGCTAGTCCCAGATTTGGGCTGTCCTATGTTGGGTGGATGGACAGGTGAACGAGAAAGGATAAGGCTGAAAAGTAGCACAAGATGATGGATAGAGTCTAGCTAGCCTTTGAACCAGGAAGTCCTGAATTCTGCCTCATTTTGGTTAAGTCATTTAACTTCTCCATGCCCCCAAGCAAGACTTGATGACTGTCACACAGTGGAGTCAATTATTTGCCCAAAGTTCTGAAATTAATAAGTAGGAGAGATGTGGGTTGAAGCAGACACGATCAGAAAATCTTCATTTATGAAAGGATACAAGTTCCCATTTCAAGGAGAAAAATGTAACAGGGATAAACATATGATGAAAGAAGCTGTACAGAGTAGGGATGATACCTGTGATTCAATGGGATAATGTCCTCTCAAATGAGAAAACTCCCTTTATCAAGGCAGGCTAGTCCCTTCTCTGCACCTAATAGCCTAGAACAGAGGTGTCAGTGCAGCCCCAGCATTCCCGACAGAACCAGATTAGAATATAATTGAGAAATATTTAACAAAATAAAAATACAATAAAATATAAGGTTAATATGGGATTTTTAAAGTCAACACGCAGCCCCTAGGAATCAATGAATGGTTTAAGTGTTTTTTCCTATCTGTGTGTGTTACCCCTGGCCTAGAGCAAAGGGACTTGACCAATCTTGGGTAAAAGGCAGGACTGGAACTCAGTTCTACTGGTCTTTAAAGCCAGCTCTCTATTCACTCCACCTTGTTGCCCTTTTGATGAAAAAAAAATAGGAATAAACAATGTATAAAAATATATTGTCTCAGATTTCCTGATATCTTTTAGGAGGATGTGTGTGTGTGTGTGTGTGTGTGTGTGTGGGTATTTACACACACACACTCTTAAAAGTGTCAGGAAATCTGAGACCACATATTATGTGTATATATATACATATATGTGCATATATACATAAGTATGTGCATACACACAAATTTTATATGAATATATTTGTGTACATATATACATTGATTGAATATTTATATAAGTATATGTATAATGTATTATGCGTACATATTTTTGTTTGTATACATATATTATAGAATATGTATTTATACACATACATATGTGTATAAACACACACATATATATGTATATAGGTCATGTGTATATACATATATTATGTTAATATACATATATAAATATATGTCTGTATATGTAATATATACACACACACATACAACTATTGTGTGAACATGTGTTTATGTACATGCATGTCTGTGTGTGCATATTGCATGTAGATGGGTTTCTGATGGGGGAAGGAGTAGTTAGAGCACATGAGGATTAGATAGTGGTTGAAAAGAAGGTCTGAGCCAGAATCTAAGATCACAGCCCTGACGAGAAGCCGAGTAGTCTGTTCTCCTGACAACTAAATGACCGTTGGCCGGTGCCTGACATGTGCTGGATGTCCCTTATCTCTCTGGAAGGCAGCAGCAGCCAGGATCCCAGTGCAAACGCAGGGATGGATATTAAAAGGAGTCAGAGGAGATCAGCTCCGGGGTGAGATTGCCTCCATTGCTAAAAGAAGGGAGGCGGGTCCTGGGGCAGATCCAAGTGACCCCAGGGATTCCAGACTGCCCTTCTTATGGGTCAGTGATGAGAAGAATGAAGCATGCTGGAAGAGAGGTCAAGGTGCAAGGCGGCCCCAGTATCTCCGCCAGGCTGGTCAGCCTGGAGATGTTTCAGGCCTGATTACAGAAGCAGGATGTCATTTGGGAGAACGAGCTCTAGATTTGGGATCCGAGGCACTGGGGATGAACCTTCTGGCCACTCGCTGCCCTCAAACACTTTCCTGGATGGCCCCTGACATCCTCTGCAGCTCTCGGTCTGTGGTTCTGTGACCTCCGTGGCACAACGTGGCCCTGGGTCCGCAGGCAGGGCTGTCTCCCGGTCACTCGGATTGCAGACTTCCATGTACTCTTCTGCCCCACCCTGACTGCCCCACGCTGCGTCCTTTCTTCTCTCCATCAGCTCTGCCACCTGTGGATCCCTTCGGACCTTCTCTATCAAGTTCAGTAAACTCACCTTTGGGAAGGCTGAGAGGTTGGAGCTGTCTGCCCCTCACATCTCACCCTTCTGGTCCTCAGGGAGAGCAGGGCCATAGCTCCAGGCTCTCTATGTAGGGAGAAGACTCCCTCACACCCCGTTCCCGTCTGCTCCATCCTGAGCATCTGAGAGGGAAAGGGACCAGGAGACCAATAGAAGACATCATGTGGTTAATTAAATCCTAAATTCCTGGGGATCAGGATTTTTTTGGTTTTTATTTTTTTATCCTCAGTACTTAGTATACCCTTGGCACTTCAGCAATGCATGTTGATTGAGTGATAGATCTACAGTCTTTTTATTTAGTAGTGACTTAGAACATGCTTTATAAAAGTGATTCTCAAAATTTTCTCTACTCTCCAAACTACTCACCCCATCTTCACTTCACCCATCCAGGCAGCTCAATGGCACCCTAGTGGAGAGAGCCTGGACCTGGGTGACTACAGTTGCACTCAGCCTCAGGAAATTGCCTTACTTGGATTCATGGAAAAAGTGAGGTACTTTCTAGGAAACAGGTCCCATTTCTGGGTCAGAGAAGATGTTTTCCTTTTCAGTATTAGTCCAATCTGGATGTGTTTTTTAGCTGTAGGCTTATGACAAGCTGCTCTCCAATCTGCTTCAGAGTATTGGGGAGACTTTGTCATATCAGAAGGTAAGAGTTACTGAATTCTTGTGGATTGTGCAAGGAAACAACATTGCAGTTTGGGTAAAGGATAAGAAGCTGCACCCAGAGAATATTAATGTATCCAGTGGGACCTACAAGTTCTGTAATTTGTAATATAATTCTATGACTATTTCATTTTCCTCTTTATTTCTCATTCCCTCCTGTCTGTCTCATACCTTTGTTCATTTGTTCTTCCACTTTCTGTTCTATTTATTTCCCCTCTTTTCCTCTTCCTTCCTTCTTTCCCTTTTGTCTTCTCTTCTTTCTTTTCCTTCCCTCTTTCTCTCTGCTAGATGCTGGAGAAATGAGAATAATAAAGACAGCAGCAATAAAAATTAATAAGCATTTATTAAAAGACTTCTGTATGCTAGATATTATTCTGGACACTGTAAAAAAGGAAAAAAAAGAAAGAAAAAAGGAAAAATGAAAGAAAGAAAGGAAGGAAGGAAGGAAGGAAGGAAGAAAGAAAAAGAAAGAAAGAAAGAAAGAAAGAAAAAAAGAAAGAAAGAAAGAAAAGAAAAGAAAAGAAAGAAATTCTTTGTTCCCAAGAAGATTAGATTCTATCAAAGGAAACTTTGTACACATTTAAGAAGAAAATATATATATATATATATATATATATATATATATATATATATATATATATATATACACACACATATATATATATTATCTTATCTTTCCCTCCCCCATTTTCTCTTTTTCTCTCTCCTTTCCTCCCACTCCTTGTCTCATAAATAGAATCAGACAATGTGACTGTGATTAATATTATTTTGTTTCTACAATGTTCCAGATGCTAAAATCTGAAATCTATACCAGGAGTTTTCAGACCTCTGACCATAACTAGAGTCAATTCTAAAGCCAACTTTCAGAAAGAATAAAATAGAATTCTTGTACTAGAGTCTGTTTTTTTAAGTTTTTCTTGGTATTTTCTACAGACTTGTGAAAAAAAATCCTGCTGGATCCATTTTTGTGTTTGACTAAATAAAAATGGCTTTCTGTGACATAGTCATAATAAAGCCATATCTTTTGGCCAAATGTAAAAAAAAAATGTCATTAATAGAAATACTTGCTTTATTGAAAGTGACTTGGGCAAATAGGAAATTAATTAATTTCATTCTGTTATTAGTGTTGATGGATATCTTAATATTACATTTTAATGCAGTTCCAGAGAGTTGGGGATAGTGGGGATGCTGATTTCCCAGGTCTTCTCAATCTTGAATGTCTGGTTTTGTGAAGGATGAAGAGTTGACAAGTATGACAGTCTCTGATGTTGGTGAGAAATGTGCTTCTTTTCACCTTCAAGTTTAAGAGAAGAGGAAGTTAGTAGGGGACTCTGGAGATTGTTTTGGGTTTTTTATTGGGTTTTCAGCATCTATAATATTCATAAATAATCCAGCTGTCTTTATAACAAAGCCCACCAAATGAAAGGACAGATTTGGCAATATCTCCTTCCCGTCCCCCCAACGCAGACACCCATATACACAAACAACCCAAGAACCAGCTTGCACAAAGGTTTTCCAAGACAGGTTGTCACTCAATGACACGACACCCTTTTTATAACGAAGTATCTGGATAACGTACGTTTCTTTGGGGGATTTCCCATCTCTTGTATTTATTGCTACTCTCTCCATGAGGGTAGATAACAAACAGCCTTCTCATCTTGGGCGATCATCATCAATCAAAAACATTGGACTCCAGGTGTGATGGTGCTCTCCTAGACTCTTTGCTAGCAGGGAGGTTGAGGCTGGTGGATTGCTTCAGATATAGGGAGCTCTGAGTTGCAACAGAATTAAAGCTGACTCAGAATTTTTCCTACGAGGTCCCTTACCAATATAGCGAGCCTCCGAGAGGCTGCCTGAGGAGTAGCCAGCTGGCCCATGTCAGAAATGAGCAGGTCAGTGCTTCTGGCCAATTAGTGGGATTGTGCCAATGAGTGGTCACTCTAAGCCTGGGAAAGATCTCTATATCCCAAGCTTGGGAAAGACCCCTATATCTCAAGCAACTCACCCGCCTCAACCTCCCTGGTAGCAGGGATTGTAAATGTGAACTCTCACCAAGAAGGAATCCAAAGGCCCCACACTGGTGAAATCCATATGGACTTGGTCTACAATATGTTGTCAAATAAGCTTGGGATAAATTGCTAAATCATGTTGATTTGTTTATGGAGATGGAGGGGTATGAGATGGGGATTCAGGACTACTGCCATATGAGATCACGGAAGTGTTATTTTTAAGAAGCCTAGATTAATGATCGTGCAAGGAACAAACAGAAGAAAATGCATCACATCAGTGTAGACTGCAAAAAAAATGAACACTCAATATCTCACAAATTGTGGCCTGGTGGTTAGAACTACACAAAGGAAACACACTATTTTCTGTGGGCTGACAGCTAAAATATCTAAACTCTAAAATGTCTTTGGCAATTCAACCAAAAGTTGGACTTGAATCATAGCATTGTTACTTACTGAACTGTTGCCTCCTGTCACCCAGATATAACATTCTGATCCTTGAAAATTTAGGAACACAGCTTAATAGCTGTCTCCATATGAAATACTCTTCTCCAGGAAAAATTGAATGGAAAATTCTAGTTTTCAAAATATTGAGATCTCATGGAAGAAGCTGTCCTGCATTTCCTATTAGTGAACCCACAGAGGGTGAACTTCCATGAACACTTTCACTTAGTTACAAACAGACATTTTTATCCATCTGTGCAAAAGTCCACAGGACATTAAATAGACAAGAGCGAAGGTAGGAGAACAACTTGTCCCATGACCGTTCTATCTGAACTTCATTGAGAAGATGAGGAGTTGATGATGATGATGATGATGATGATGATGATGATGATGATGGAGCAGTACCCATTTTCCTTTGTGGTACAACCATGATGACCAAATATTTCTATATTCTGGAAGTCAGGCTGTGTGGGTTAGAGAAGAGGTGAGAAATGTTTAAGCAAAATTGTGATTTTTCTAAGTGAATGGGCTGCTCATAGAGATCTGGACTTGTAGTTAAAAAGACCCGGATCAGACCCTCTACGTCTTTTAATCTTTTGGAGCTTCAGGTTTTTCATCTGTAAAATGGGAATAATAGTCTTTCTTTCATAACATTTTTGTGAGAGTTATTTAGGTAATATATGTAAAATTCTTTGCCAGCCTTAAAGCTTTAGAGGAAGGGCTCAACCTTATCACGGGTCATGAGCTCCTTGGCTTGTGGTCTGGTGTCGTCCATGGGCCCCTTTTCTGAATGTTTTTAAATTCATAAAACACAAAGGAATCGGTTATATTGAAATACAGTATCAAAATATTTATGAAAAAGAAGGGCAAGGATTTCAGGGTCAAAAATCTGTGGAAGAAAAAAAATAACAATATTGTGATTCGTATTGTAGATATGTTTCTGCCAGAAACAATTGAATTTAACACTAATCTAATAGCAAAATCTGTATTTAGTTTGGGCGGTGGAGGGAGACAGAGAAATAGAGAGAGAATGAGAGAGGAGAAAAAGAGAGATACACAGTGAGAGAGAAAGAGACAGACAGACAGACAGACAGACACAGAGATACACACACACACACACACATACACACATACACACACACAGAAAGACAGAAACAGATCCAAACTGACTTAGTTTTTCTAAGCTTTCTGACATGTCTCTGCTACAAGATCATACCTTGAATGATACCTCTCATAGAGATCTTGGACTAGAAAAAGATCATCATCATAATAGTTGTTCAATTGTGTCCAACTCTTTGTGACTCCATTTGGGAGTTTCTTGGCAAAGACACTGGAGTGGTTGGCCATTGCCTTCTCCAGCTTATAATACAGATGAGGAAACAGGTAAACAAGGTAAAGTGACTTACTCAGAGTCACTCAGTCAGTGGCTAAAGCCAGATTTGAAATCAGGATGATGAATTTTCCTGATTCCAAGCTCAGCACACTATCCACTTTGCCATCTAGCTGCCCAAAAGTCATTATAATAATCATGTAATATTTAAAATATTTTATATTATAATACTATGTAATAATATACTATAAAATATGTTAGAATATAGTGGGTGAACATTCTATCTTAATATAGACCCTCCTCTCCCCTTCCCTGAGCAATCCCATCAAGGATTGCAATGAGCCTCTTGGTGCCAGTCATTTCAAGTGGGGCTTGATTTCAAGATCAAGCCATGATCTTATTTAGAACAGAGTTATTGTTGGTTATCATCCTTAATTCATTTCACTAAAAAAGGCTTCCTGTCCTTGTTTTAAGACACTTTCACACAGGGAAGTCTGGAAGAAAGGTTTTTAGACCAGATTATTTCCTGCCTCTATGTATTTTTCCCCACAGTTTGTTGTCTTTCTTTAGTTTTTTCCCCCACAACACTCACATTCATAGATTCCTGGGCCTAGACTTGGAGGCCCCAGAGACCATTAGACTCAGCCCCTCACCAATACATGAGAAAAGTGAAGCTGAGGGAGATTAAAGGCCTTAGATAAGGTTCAGGAGGTGAGATTTGAACCCACGACTCTGACCACAGAACCAATATTCTTTCTAATGCACCCTGATGCTTCCCCGTTAAATATGAATGGGAGAAAGATGCTCCTGAGAGTTGGGAGAAGAAGCCAAGAGTCCACTTGTGCTGAGGGAAGACCTGAGGGAAGGTGGGGTTTGCGAGGCAAACTTGACAAGACCTCATTGGCTACGAGGGAGCCGGTACAGGTGACTGGAATAGGGAGATCCAGGGAGAGATGAGGTTAGTGAGAATGGAGGCTTCTTGCTGGAGGATACCCAGTCTGAAGCCCGCTAGGATGGCAGGGGGCATATGCAGGTCTGGAGTTCAGGAGATCATTGTTTGTGGAATACACAGAATTTGGGAGTTATCTGTTTAAATCGAATAATTGAGTCTGTAGGAGAGAATAAAAGACCACATAGAAAATCACAGGAAGAGATGCGAGCCCCTCACAGAACTTGGAGAAACACCAATACTTCGAGTTCAGGGTATGAATGGTGATCCCAGTCCTACAGCTGGGAAGCCTCTGAGTCTGCATTTAACTCAAGTCTTTTTGTCTCCAAAGCTAGCATCCCATCCATTGTGTTACTTCCAGTTTCCTCTTCAAGGCCACTGAATTTGACAATTACTTTTAGCTAGGGGACATTTCAGTAGAGTGATGAGGATGACAAGCTCCTGACTTTATTTTTTTAATGATATTTTGTTGAAAGCGCATCCTTTCTTCCCAGAATGAGTTCTTGGGCTCCTTCTCTCTCTCTCTCTCTGTATCTCTCTCTCTCTCTCTCTCTCTCTCTCTCTCTCTCTCTCTCCCCTCTCTCTCTCTCTCTCTCCTCTCTCTCTCTCTCCTTTCTCTCTCTCCTCTCTCTCTCTCTCTCTCTCTCCTTCCTTCTTCCTTTTTGTGACCATAAATCAGATAATATCTATAAAACAGTTAGCATGATGCTTGGCACATAGTAGGCACTCAGGAAATGTCTGTTTCCTTCTCTTTCCCCTCCTTCTCTCTGTCTTCCTTAGTAATATAGCATCATCCCAACTTACAGATGGGTAAACCTGGAGAGGAAAACGACTGGCCTAAGATGGCACAGCTAGTGAGTAGAGCAGCTGTTTCGAGCCGCCCCTGTGCACAGTCAGCAAGGGAGGCTGTTGTTGTTGGCCGGCCCGGCCCGGGGAACCGCATGCGTGAGACCTGCCCAGCACCAGGGGGATATGGGATCTCTCCGGCTGTCTCGGCTGGCAGCTTCCAGGGTCTAACTCTGTGGCAGACCAGTCTATTCTGGGCAAAGTTCATGTGTCTTGAAAGCCAATTTTCTACTTTTTTTTTCAGAGGGATTGGGGTGTCTCATTTCTTTCCTGTTCAAAAGTAGAATTTCTAATAGCCCAGCGGGAGTGACATTTCCAGTTGTAGAAGGCTGCTGACCATTCCATTTTCCTCAGCTTCCTGCTTAGGGAGGAAGTCTCAGCATCCTTTACATTATATGTGTACTTATACGTATTCACATATACATGTCATAAACATACACACACAGATATGTATATCTAGATATAGACTTATATACACACATATCTGTGTGTATAAACTATGTAATATAGACATTCACATGTAATACATATAGATATACATACATGTATATATAATATACATATACACAATTTTTTTCAAGTAGCAATTGTTTGTTTTCCCTACCTTCCATCTGCCTTCCCCAATTTCAGGGGTGGGGGGAGAGAATGAAAACTATTGTTCCAAATATGCAAAACGACCCATATCGGCCAAGTCCAAAGATGTCGGGCTCTTTGTGCATCTTGAATCCTCTCTGTCGGGAAGTGAGTAACATTCAGGATCTCTGTCCTTTCTCCATACTGTACCCCCTTCCCCCAATGATAACTTCAAATGTCTTTTCCACTCACTCCTTCACTTCTAAGTCCTGTCCGGTCTGCTCCAGACGAGGCAGTCTGGGGTCACCTTGCCCAAAGCCTCCCAGCCGTAGCTTCCAGGGCTGGACTCCTTGCCCTCCGGCCTTTGGGAGAGCAACGGACCGGGCCCGATGAGAACTTGACCTCCCAAAAGGGTGGATGCCACAGTCTCTCCAGCCAGACAAAGCGAACAGATCAAAGCAGCCGGAGGTGACCTCCTGCCAAGTCGAAGGTTTAATAATGGGGCAATTTAAAAAATTAAAACCAAAGCCCTAGAAGGAATTTTTTAAAGTGAATTTTCTCCTGTTTTTTTTTGGGGAAAACAAAACAAAAACTTCTCAGAGTGAGTGTGAACAAGAGTTTAGCACAAATGCCATGCTTGGGTTCAATCCTGGCTCTGAACTTCAAGTCAAAACAACTTTAATGCCCTGCTACCGAAACCTCAGCCTTTGCTTCTTGAAAGCCAGGCTTTGAACGATGAGCCTCATTTGGCTCCAAATCAGGCTTCCCCAGCCACTCTGGACCTTTTTTATCCATCCCACCTATACTTGCTATTACCCTTATCATCTCCCTACCCTCAATTTCCATTTGCTTCCTTCCTTCCTTCCTTCCTTCCTTCCTTCCTTCCTTCCTTCCTTGTTTCCTTCCTTCCTTCCTTGTTTCCTTCCTTCCTTCCTTGTTTCCTTTCTTATTTCCTTCCTTTCTTCCTTGTTTCCTTCCTTCCTTCCTTCCTTCCTTCCTTCCTTCCTTCCTTCCTTCCTTCCTTCCTTCCTTCCTTCCTTCCTTCCTTCCTTCTTTCCTTCCCTCCCATCCAGAAAAGATACTTAGTGAATAAATCTAAATCATGGTTAAAAGGAAATGGGCTACCTTCAAACTCTTGTAGAGGTTGGGAAAGAAGAAGGGGCTGGACATTAAGGAAGGCAACTAGAAGTTTTCCTTCTGAGTTTTAATTTGGGGACCAGTCTGTACATCACACTGAAGAACCCATATTGTTTGTTTTCCCCCATTTTCTCTCTTCTCTGGTTTAGCAGAAAAAGCACATGTCAATAAAGTCAGAAAACCTGGGTTCAAATTGTATTTCATTATCTGAGTGATCTTGGATCCCTAGACATCCCTGGAATTCAATTATTTTTACATAAAATGATGTTGGATTAGATGATGGCCAGGGCAGCAGAATGCCTGCTGGGTGTGACACCTGGAGCACATCATTCACCTCCCGCTCCCCAAACCAGACTTTTTCTAGTAATCGTTCTGAAATGAAATGTAAGGCAGTGATGGTCAGAAAGGAAAGGCAGACAATGAACTGCTTCTTTTATTGATATTGATATATGTTGCTCTGCAGCCACATTGTTATTCAGCTGTACCTGACTCTTCTGGACCCTTTGACCATTGTCCACCATTGCCGTCCTTAGGGTTTTCTTGGCAAAGTGAACTGGAATGGTCATATGCATATCTATATTTAAATATACACACATACATACATATATACATCATATATATAACCACCAAGATTTGGGCATGCCCTATGTATAATATGTAAATATTGTGCATATATATATGTATAATACATGCACATGAAAGTGTATATGTCTATCTCTTTGTGTAGATATAATATATTAATTTACATATGTGTATATGCATTCATATACATATACCTATATGTGTGTACATACAAATACACACATAACCTCAAAAGTCTTAGTGCAGCTTTAAATTTTAATAACTTAAAAATGTTCCATAACTTTTGGAGTAGACCAAGCACTGGTGCAGTAGACAGAGTGCTGGCCCTCAAATCATGAGGGCCTAAGTTCAAAAATGACCTGAGATATGAACCTAGCTGTGTGACCCTGGGCAACTCATTTAGCCCTATTTGCCTCAGTTTCCTCATCTGTAAAATGAGCAAGAGAAGGAAATGGCCAACCCCCCCCAGTGTCTGTGCCAAGTGAACCCCAAAGAGGGTCATGAAGAGTTATCAATAACACCACAGCACCACTTTTGGAATAGCACCACTTTTAGAACACTTTGTATAATCATGATAGTGAAAAAAATGATAAAATATTATAATACAAAAAAGAAGAAAAAGATAGTAGCTTACTATTTTTAAATTACATTGCTGAATTTTTGAAAAAAGAAAGAAATACTTCCATATTGTCTTCTCACAATAATGAATAATAATGTTACAGTTTCTGCAAATTTGTCATTGACCTGTCCAGATTAATCTTTATATATTGATGTTTCTTAGCCAGATTTGTCCCTCTAGCTTCTCTTCTAATTGATTAAAGAACACTTCAAAAATGTTAATTTTGGTTTAATTAATTTTAGCGAGTATTAATCCTAGTTTTAAAGTTTCTTTTATGTGAAGCAACAGATTTGTAAAAAATCCAGAAAAGGTTTAACCTGATCAGAAAAGTGACTTTATTTTGCTGAACTTGACCTCCAAGGGAAGAGGGTTCTCTTTCCACTCGTTTTCAACTTCCCACAATGGACCTTCCTCTTATTGGATAAATGGGATAGCTACTACAATACAGAAATCGGGTGCCATTGCTTACACTGAAATGAGCCTTATTCAAAGTAAGCTAATATAAACTTACACCCCTGGGAATGTTTATCTTGTTGGGACCTGAGTTCTGAGGAACTGTCAAAATTTTATGTGCCTGCTTACCCACGAGTCCTTTCCCCCCAGGACCTAACTGTGTTCCCTGCCAGTCAATTGGGAGTCAGCAAAATTGGCTCTGGGACCAAGATGGGCATTCTGCTATTATCTCTCTAAAGCCATTGGCTTAGTCTTTTGGGACTAACTCTATTTCCAGTCGGTTTTATTATCATTGGGTGTGCTTTATGAATAATTCACCCCCTTTGTCTGCACTCTGGTGGACTGTTCTCACTGACCTGTCCTTAATAAACCCCTGCTCTAACATTGTTTTTGGCTTCTTTCCCTCTTCTGCAAAATGTCTTTTTTTCTTTCTCCACCTTTAGAAAACATGAAGGGATTGACATGTGAAAGCGAGAGTTAGGTCTAATATGAGGAATTATTGTTTTCATGTCCCCAGCTTCATCCCCACATTAGAGGCAAACTTTAGATTTAGAATGAATAAGATCTTCTGGAAACTAATTTTCCAATCTGGGCCTTTTTAATATTTCATTTATTCATCTATACCAATTTATCACCTGTCCCTCCCACTTCTCCTTATTGAACACTTTTTAAATTGTTCAATCATGATCCTTATCAAACAAAACAAATTTCCCTATTGGCCAGATTCCCAAATATGCGTCTCATTCTGTATTCAAAATCTATCACCTCTTCTGCAGTAGATGGATGCTATCTTTAGTCTTCTGCCACTGTAGCTGCTCATTGCCCTGGTCAGAATTCTAAAAGTCTTTAAAAGTTGTTTTTCCTTTATAATATCGTCATTGCTCAGGGTTTTTAGTTCTAGTCATTTCTCTCTTTTAGAGTTCTCTTGAACTATTGGATTTATCACGTTCTTCACATCCTCCTGACTCTATGCCTTTGCCCAGGTCATCAACAACCTCCCTTCTCATGTCCCTCTTTCAGAATCTTTATTTTCAAGATTCAGCTCAGTTACCACTTCCTCTGTGAAGTCTTCCCTGCTCTTGCTCTCCCACTCCCATTCCCACTTTATTGATGTTCCTTCTCAAATTACCTGCATTTTTACCTGGGTTCCATTTTCCTGGTAGAACATAAGTTCCTTGGGGGCAGGGCCTGTTTTGTTTGTCACTTTATCCCAGCACTTAGCAGAATGCCTTGGACGTTACTTATCTAAGTAATGTTTGTTGAATTCAGTTGAATAACCTTGGTTATTTTCCAGCCCCACCTAGTGGTCCAATTGGTGAGCATTATTTCCTTTTTTTTTTTTTTTTTTTTTTTTTTTTTTTTTTTTTTTTTTATAATAAATTTTATTTTATTTAATAATAACTTCGCATTGACAGAATCCATGCCAGGATAATTTCTACACGACATTATCCCTTGCAATCACTTATGTTTCGTTTTTTCCCCTCCCTCCCTCCTCCCCCCCCCCCCCCCCCAGGATGGCAAGCAGTCCTATATATGCTAAACATGTTGCAGTATATCCTAGATACAATACATATTTGCAGAACCAAACAGTTCTCTTGTTGCACAGGGAGAATTGGATTCAGAAGGTAAAAATAACTCGGGAAGAAAATCAAAATTGCAAATAGTTCACATTCATTTCCCAGTATTCCTTCTTTGGGTGTAGCTGTTTCTGTCCATCATTTCTCCAATGAAACTCAGTTAAGTCTCTTTGTCAGAGAAATCCACTTCCATCAGAATACATCCTCATACAATATCGTTGTCGAAGTGTATAATGATCTCCTGGTTCTGCTCATCTCACTTAGCATCAGTCCATGTAGGTCTCTCCAAGCCTCTCTGTATTCATCCTGCTGGTCATTCCTTACAGAGCAATAATATTCCATAACATTCATATACCACAATTTACCCAGCCATTCTCCAATTGATGGGCATCCATTCATTTTCCAGTTTCTAGCCACTACAAACAGGGCTGCTACAAACATTTTGGCACATACAGGTCCCCTTCCCTTTTTTAGTATCTCTTTGGGGTATAAGCCCAATAGAAACACTGTTGGATCAAAGGGTATGCACAGTTTGATAACTTTTTGGGCATAATTCCAGATCGCTCTCCAGAATGGCTGGATTCGTTCACAACTCCACCAACAATGCATCAATGTCCCCGTTTTCCCGCATCCCCTCCAACATTCATCATTGTTTTTTCCTGTCATCTTAGCCAATCTGACAGGAGTGTAGTGATATCTCAGAGTTGTCTTAATTTGCATTTCTCTGATCAATAGTGATTTGGAACACTCTTTCATGTGAGTGGTAATAGTTTCAATTTCTTCATCTGAAAATTGTCTGTTCATATCCTTTGACCATTTATCAATTGGAGAATGGCTTGATTTTTTATAAATTTGAGTCAGTTCTCTATATATTTTGGAAATGAGGCCTTTATCAGAACCTTTAATTGTAAAGATGTTTTCCCAGTTAGTTACTTCCCTACTAATCTTGTTTGCATTCGTTCTGTTTGTACAAAGGCTTTTTAATTTGATATAATCAAAATTTTCTATTTTGTGATTGGTAATGGTCTCTAGTTCATCTTTGGTCACAAATTTCTTTCTCCTCCACAAGTCTGAGAGATAAACTATCCTATGTTCTTCTAATTTATTTATAATCTCGTTCTTTATGCCTAGGTCATGGACCCATTTTGATCTTATCTTGGTATGTGGTGTTAAGTGTGGGTCCTTGTCTAATTTCTGCCATACTAATTTCCAGTTATCCCAGCAGTTTTTATCAAATAATGAAATCTTATCCCAAAATTTAGAATCTTTGGGTTTGTCAAACACTAGATTGCTATAGTTGACTATTCTGTCTTGTGAACCTAACCTTTTCCACTGATCAACTAATCTATTTCTAAGCCAATACCAGATGGTTTTGGTGACTGCTGCTTTATAATATAATTTTAGATCAGGTACAGCTAGACCACCTTCATTTGATTTTTTTTTTCATTAATTCCCTTGAGATTCTCGACTTTTTATTGTTCCATATGAATTTTGTTGTTATTTTTTCTAAATCATTAAAATATTTTCTTGGAAGTCTGATTGGTATAGCACTAAATAAATAGATTAGTTTAGGGAGTATTGTCATCTTTATTATATTTGCTCGGCCTATCCAAGAGCACTTAATATTTTTCCAATTATTTAAGTCTGACTTTATTTGTGTGAAAACTTTTTTGTAATTTTGCTCATATAATTCCTGACTTTCCTTTGGTAGGTAGATTCCCAAATATTTTATGCTATCAACAGTTATTTTGAATGGAATTTCTCTTTGTATCTCTTGCTCTTGGATTTTGTTGGTGGTGTATAAGAATGCTGAGGATTTATGGGGATTTATTTTGTATCCTGCTACTTTGCTAAAATTATGAATTATTTCTAATAGCTTTTTAGTAGAATCTCTGGGGTTTTCTAGGTATACCATCATATCATCTGCAAAGAGTGATAGTTTGGTTTCCTCATTGCCTACTCTAATTCCTTTAATCTCTTTCTCGACTCTTATTGCAGAGGCCAGTGTTTCTAATACAATATTGAATAATAATGGTGATAGTGGGCAACCTTGCTTCACTCCAGATCTTACCGGAAAGGTTCCAGTTTTTCCCCATTGCATATGATGCTTACTGAAGGTTTAAAATATATGCTCCTAACTATTTTAAGGAAAAGTCCTTTTATTCCTATGCTCTCAAGTGTTTTTATTAGGAATGGCTGTTGGATTTTATCAAATGCTTTTTCTGCATCTATTGAAATGATCATATGGTTTTTGTTTGGTTGGTTGTTGATATAGTCAATTATGTTAATAGTTTTCCTAATATTGAACCAGCCCTGCATTCCTGGTATAAATCCTACTTGGTCATAGTGTATTATCCTGGGGATGATTTTCTGTAATCTTTTTGCTAATATTTTATTTAAGATTTTAGCATCAATATTCATTAGGGAGATTGGTCTATAATTTTCTTTCTCTGTTTTCAGCCTACCTGGTTTAGGTATCAGTACCATATCTGTGTCATAAAAGGAGTTTGGTAGGACTCCTTCAATCCCTACTTCTTCAAATAGTTTATTTAGCATTGGAGTTAATTGATCTTTAAATGTTTGATAGAATTCAGATGTAAATCCATCTGGTCCTGGGGTTTTTTTCTTAGGGAGTTGATTGATAGTTTGTTCTATTTCTTTTTCTGAGATAGGAGTGTTTAGGATATTTACTTCTTCCTCTGTTAGTTTAGGTAAGCTATATTTTTGGAGGTATTCTTCTATTTCATTTAAGTTGTCGAATTTATTGGCGTAAAGTTGGGCAAAGTAACTCCTAATTATTGCTCTAATTTCCTCTTCGTTAGTGGTGAGTTCTCCCTTTTCATTTTTAAGACTAACAATTTGATTTTCCTCTTTCCTTTTTTTAATCAGATTTACTAAGGGTTTGTCTATTTTGTTGGTTTTTTCATAGAACCAACTCTTAGTTTTATTAATCAATTCAATAGTTTTTTTACTTTCAATTTTATTGATCTCTCCTTTTATTTTTTGAATTTCAAGTTTAGTGTTTGATTGGGGGTTTTTAATTTGTTCCTTTTCTAGCATTTTTAGTTGCAAGCCCAATTCATTGACCTTCTCTTTCTCTATTTTATACAAATAGGCCTCTAGAGATATGAGATTTCCCCTTATTACCGCTTTGGCTGCATCCCATACATTTTGGTATGATGTCTCATTATTATCATTTTCTTGGATGAAGTTATTAATTATGTCTATAATTTGCTGTTTCACCCAATCATTCTTTAGTATGAGATTATTTAGTTTCCAATTATTTTTTGGTCTACTTTCCTGTGGCTTTTTATTGAATGTAATTTTCAATGCATCATGGTCTGAAAAGGATGCATTCACTATTTCTGCCTTACTGCATTTGAGTTTGAGGTTTTTATGTCCTAATATATGATCAATTTTTGTATAAGTTCCATGAACTGCTGAAAAGAAGGTGTACTCCTTTCTGTCCCCATTACATTTTCTCCAGAGATCTATCATATCTAATTTTTCTAGTATTCTATTTATCTCTTTGACTTCTTTCTTATTTATTTTGTGGTTTGATTTATCTAATTCTGAGAGTGCAAGGTTGAGATCTCCCACTATTATAGTTTTACTGTCTATTTCTTCTTGCAGCTCTCTTAATTTCTCTTTTAGGAATTTAGATGCTACACTACTTGGTGCATATATATTTAATATAGATACTTCTTCATTATTCATTCTACCCTTTAGCAAGATATAGTGCCCTTCCTTATCTCTTTTGATTAGATCAATTTTTGCTTTAGCTTGATCTGAGATCAGGATGGCTACCCCTGCTTTTTTGGCTTCACCTGAAGCATAGTAGATTTTGCTCCAACCTTTTACCTTTAACCTGCATGTATCACCCCGCTTCAGGTGTGTTTCCTGTATACAACATATTGTAGGATTCTGGCTTTTAATCCATTCTGCTAACCGCTTCCTCTTTATAGAGGAGTTTACCCCGTTCACATTTATGGTTAAAATGACCAATTCTGTATTACTTGCCATCTTGTTGACCCCGGTTTATGCTTTTCTCCCTTCTTACTCCCTTACCCCCTCCCTTACCCCCCTTCCCAGTATTAAGCTTGTGAGCTCCCCTTGCTTCTCACAGCCCTCCCTTTTTCAGTATCCCTCCCCTCCCCTTAGAGTTCCCCCCCCCCAACTTACCCCTTTCCCTCCCAGTTCCCGTATTCCCTTCCACTTAGCTTATTCCTTCCTTTTTCACTTTTCCCTTCTCACTTTTCAATGAGGTGGGAGAAGTTTCACCATAGATTGAATATGTCTAAAATTCTTCTCTTACTGCCAATTCTGAAAGCAGTATAATACTCACTATTTTCATTCCTCTCCATTCTTTCTCTCAGATATACTAGGTTTTCTTTGCCTCTTCATGAAATGTAGTACCCCCACTTTCCCTTTTTTCTAGTACAATGTCCTTTCCTCAACTAGTTTCTAGAACAAGGTATACATGTATTTTTTATACATCTTTACAGCCGAAATATAGTTCCCAAGATTAATCTTTACCTTTTTAGATTTCTCTTGAGTTCTGTGCTTGTAGATCAAATTTTTTGTTAAGTTCTGGCTTTTTCATCAGAAATAGATGAAATTCGCTTATTTCGTTGAATGACCATCTTCTTCCCTGGAAAAAGATGCTCAATCTCGCTGGGTAAGTTATTTTTGGTTGCATACCAAGTTCCTTAGCCTTTCGGAATATCATATTCCAGGCCCTTCGATCCTTTAATGTGGATGCTGCCAGATCCTGGGTGATCCTTATTGTGGCTCCTTGATACTTGAATTGGGTTTTTCTAGCCGCTTGCAGTATTTTTTCCTTTGCCTGAGGGTTCTGGCATTTGGCCACTATATTCCTTGGTGTTTTGATTTTAGGATCCCTTTCAGTAGGGGATCGATGAATTCTTTCAATGTCTATTTTACCTTCTGTTTCTATGACTTCTGGGCAGTTCTCTTTGATAATTTCCTGGAAGATAGTGTTCAGGCTTTTTTTTTCATCATACTTTTCTGGAAGTCCGATGATTCTCAGGTTGTCTCTCCTGGATCTGTTTTCCAGGTCTGTTGTCTTCCCCAGAAGGTATTTCACATCCTTTTCCATTGTTTGATTTTTTTGGATTTGCTTGACTGATTCTTCTTGTCTCCTCGAGTCATTCAATTCCAATTGTTCGACCCTGATTTTCAGTGAGGTATTTTCTTCACTCACTTTTTTAAGATCTTTTTCTAATTGACCAATTGAGTTCTTTTGTTCTGTGGAATTTTTTTCCATTTCGCCAATTTTGTTTTTTAGAGAGCTGTTTTCTGTTTCCAGTTCACTAATCCTATTTTTCAAGGATTTGGTTTCTTTATCCACTCTCTCTTTAACTGACTTCTCCAGGCTCTTTTGCCAAGCCTCCCTCTCCTTTTGCAGAGCCTCCCTCTCCTTTTCCCATTTTTCTTCTAGCTCCCTTGTGAGAGCCTTTTTAATTTCCTCCATGAGATTCATCTGTGCTGAGGGATATAAGGTCTCCTCCTTCGGGGATTCACCTGGGGACTGTTTGTTTTTAGTCTCCTCAGGGTTTGGAGTCTGCTCTTTATCTGTATAAAAGCTGTCCAGGGTTAAATTCTTTTTCAGTTTCTTGCTCATTCTGTCTATTTATCAAAGACAAACTATCAAAGAAACAGAAGGAAAAAAAAACCCCTTGAATGGAGGCTGCTTTCTTTGGGGGAGGGGCAGGGTATTCGTGAGGCACAGGTCCTACTATGCTATGGCGCCTGCGCGCTGAGATCCGAGCGCTCTGAGATCCGAGCGGGCTAAGACACTGTGGGGGAGGGGTGGCCAGGTCCCTAGAAACTCCAGCTGTTTGGGATTGTATTCTTCACCCCCGGTGTTTTTAGCTTCTCTGCTGGGCTGCTGACTTGCTCCTATAGCAAAGCTCTCACCGCAGAGACGGCTGCGGTCCTACCCCCTCTCCGCTCCACCCGGTTCTGAGCTGCTATCTGTGCTCTGGTTGCAGCTGCTGCTACCCGCAGACTGCTTCCAAATACCGTCCCCGCCCTCGCGCAAAAACAGACCTTTCTTGACGAGTCTCAAGGATGGTTTCTCTTGGTAAGTAATTGTATGGTTTTTTTTTCAGTCGAGCATTAATTCAGAGGCATGAAATGAAATGAATAGTGAGAGAAAAACACGGAGATTACACAGAAGTGTATTTCCTCTCCGCCATCTTGGCCGGCAAAAAGAGAATGAGAGCATTATTTCCTTTAAGTGGAACCTGGATTCCCAACATCTTTCTGCCAGTAACTCCCCTTTAGAGAGTACTTTGTGGCTTTGCAAGGCCTTTTCCCAGAACCCAGTGAAGTACTGCTATTATTCCATTTTACTGATGGAGCAACTGAGCCTTAGAATTGTTAAGTTACCTCCCAAAGGCAACACAGATAATAAGTCTTAGAACCAATTCTCAAACTCTGCTCTCTGGAATCTAAGTCCATTATTTTTCCTACTGTTTTATATAACATTTCCTCAGTACTGGGAGCTGTTAATGGAAAGGGGAGAAAAAGAGAATTAGAACAAATGCAGCTGGAAGAGGATATGGCTGGTATTTCCTCCCAATCTAAATGATTGGACTTGGTTTCCCTTCCATGAGTCTGATTACTAGTGTATTGCATGAAGAAAGTTGATCATATAAGCTAGAGCATCCTAGAAGGGGAATACTCATTCAACCTCTACATGAACCATGAATCCATTCTTTAAGCTTGCTATTGAGCTAGATATTCAATGTTTCACTCATTAGTGAACGAACATAAAAGGAGGGCAGTTGCCGCAAGATTAAAGGGAACACAAGTAGTTTCGTTTGGCTGGAGCACCAGGAGATAATTTTTTGAAGATGGTCTTAAAGGCTCTATACCTGGACATTAGCATAAGGGAAGACTTGTTAATATTCAAGAAGTGTCGGTGGGAATGGAAGAGATGTGTGCAACAGATTTCATGAAGAAAGGGTGGGTAAAACTTGGTCACCAACAAATGATGGAAGGAGAAATGGGTTCTAAGTTTTCTTGGCTTGAAGGACAGTGTTACCACCAATAGAATTAGGGAAGTCAGGGGATCCAAAGGAAGAATTTTGCAGAATAGTTTGATTTTCAAATGTTGGCTGAACATGCAGGGAACGATGTCCCTGAGACAGTTTGAAATGTAGATCTTGAGTGCAGAAATCCAGTCAGCTGAGGATTGATGGGATCATAGACTTAGAACTGGAAGAAATCTTTGAGACCATTGAGCCTAGCCCCTCCATGTTAGGGATGAGGAAACCAAGGCTCAGAGTGGATAAATGACTTATCCTGATTCATATAATTAGTAAATGTCAAAGGAAGGATATAAATTCAGGTCTTTTTAAAAAAGCTTTTTATTTTCAAAACATATGCATGGATAATTTTTCAATTTTGACCCTTGTAAAATCTTGTGTTCCAAATTTCCCCTCCCCTTCACCCCTTCCCCTAGATGGCAAGTAATCCAATATATGTTGAACATGTTAAAATATATGTTAAATCCAACATATTGATATAATTATCTTGCTGCACAAGAAAAACCAGATCAAAAAGGAAAAAAAAATGAGAAAGAAAACAAAATATAAGCAAACAATATCAAAAAAGAGTGAAAATGCTCTGTTGTGATCCACAGTCAGTCCCCGCGGTCTCTTTCTGGGTGTAGATGATTCTTTTCTTCATAAGAGCATTGGAACTGGCCTGAATCATCTCATTGTTGGAAAGAGCCACGTCCATCAGAATTGATTATTATATAGTCTTCTTGTTGTTGGGCACAATGTTCTCTTGGTTTTTATCACTTAGCACCAATTTATATAAGTCTCTCTAGCATGTATTCTGCTGATTGTTTCTTATAGAACAATAATATTCCATAATATCCAAACACCACAACTTGTCCAGCTGATGGGCATCCACTCACTTTCCAATTTCTTGTTGCTACAGAATGAATCCAGGTCTTACTGATGCAGTGCCTTTTTCATGGCATCCTCCCTCCTCAAACCTCAGAAGCCACAGGACTGAGTCCTGAGCCCTAAACCACAGTGCTATATCCAGTCTAGGCTCTCAACGATGGCTGTTGAATGAATTAATACAAACCCAGGTGTCTGCTGACTTATGAGTCAATGCCCTGATCATAATACCATGGTGTCTTTCTGTGTCAAGAAGATTCATACGCACTAGATAACTCATGCATTAGTTTCCCATTGGGATACAAGAATAAAAAATCACGTTTGTTAAATTGGTGATCACAACTTGATTCTCAGTAAAAATTGGTGAGGATTTCAAAGGACACAGTTGGCATTTGGTGTAATTGCTTATAAAGGAGACCAGTGTTCTTTCTGAGTGTCTTGGGCCATTTCAAGGAGGTCCAGCCTACAATGGCTAAACCACCTTCTTACAAACAATCAATCGTGATATCACCATGAGCTCGGTGTCCTAGATCAGAGTCTGACTGTAGCTGTTCCATTGCCTCTGTGAGGGCAGGTGCTGTTTCTTTTCACTGCAGTTTTGTACTATAGTTCCTGGCGTGTTTTTTAAAATACATTTTAAGGTTGAGGGGAGAGTAGAGAGTGGGAAAGTGAATTTCTCAGCTTCAGGAACTGCCCTTGAGGAAACACTGTGTTAGCTATTTCAGATCTGTGTTGCTCCCTGTATTTTAGGCATTGGGGTCTGGGCAGATTACGTGGACTGGGTGGAGAAAAAAATAACACCTTTATTTTCCCTAACCTTGCACTGCAATTTAGCATGTCCTCCAATTGTGAATTTAATATTCCAAGACACACAAAAAAGCAAGAACTCCTTTTTTTTAGGGAGTTGCCTGAAGGCATGGAGAGGCCCAATGATTGACACCAGATCACATTTGCCTTATTTCAGAGGCAGGACCAGAAACCAGCCCCTGTTGCCTCTAAGGCCAGCCCTCTCACCTCCTCACATTGCCTTTAAACGGAGGTGATTATATGACTAAATGAAGGTGAATTGTCACTGCTTGTCTGTGTATATATTATAGATATGTATTTCCCCTTTAGTGTATGGGCTCCTGGGGGTGGGGGAGTAGTGACTGAGAATCCAGCACATATTTAATAAAGGTTTATTACATTTAATTAAACCGGAAAATGTATTTAGATTCTGCTTCCTTTCCTCTGACTGGGCCAAAGAGGTGACTTGGCATTGTATCCTGAAGGTGGGAGAGACGTGTTGCTTTGAATCAGGAGATGATGTCAGCTCAGGAGACATAGGCCCTTCTTGGAAAATGCCCTGGGATTTTACATCCCTGTCGACAGGAAGAAGCAAAGCCAAAATAGAATCCAACCCAAGCTCAGAACTCAGAGCTTCAAGTTTGGAACCGGCAACTTTTCCTCTGTAAAAATCTCTTTGGAAAAGCTTTTGGGTTTGAGTCAGCTGGGGCAAACCCATTTTCAGAGATTCTTTTTTTTTTCTTTCTGGAAGCATTTAATTGAAAGGAAAAAAACCCCCAGAATGTCTCCAAAGTTAAATGTCGTACAGAATATGGGAGGAGCCTCTAGAAATAGCAAGATCAAGGTAAATGAAGTCTGCAAATGATTTGGATAGAAATGGGAAGGGGACATTGGGATGGAATAATGAGGGGGAAATTAAAACCAAAAACCGCCTTTCCTCTCCAAAGGCAAGCTCTAGGTGCTGGATGGAGAAGGGTCTGCGAAGGAGGAGCGATCGGCGTCCCTGGGGGAAGGTCAGTACCAGGCCAGGAAAATGTGAAAGGACGTGTCTCAATTTAGCTTAATTTCCAACATGAGGAAGGTGTAAGGAGAAGGAATTTCACAGTCATTTCCCCTTGAATTTCTAGTTTAGAGACTGGTTTTAAATAACCTCAATGAGAGGGCAAATAGACTTTTGTTTCTTTAGAGGGTGATACTTTGTTAAGAGCATCTAAGGGCCTGAATTCAAATTCTATATATTCTCTGGTGACTTCTTCTGGGTCTCAGTTTCCTCACCTAATCTAATAATTGTAGTACAGAAGTTAAAAGGTTGTTATGAGGCTCAAATGAGCATATGAAATGGATGTGCAATCTTCAGTGTCCCATGGTTATTAGCTATTATCCTTGTTGGTCTTTGTCTCTTACAGGCCATAGCACAGTGGCTGGCGCGTAGTAGGTCATCCTGTGTCCAGTTAGACCCGGGAAATGTGAGCCTCCTGCGTCCCTGGGGCCTGTGAAGCAAAGTTGTTATTCCTAGAACTAGGACAGAACCCAGACTATCCATAGGTACTCAACAATAACACAAAATGGCATTTACATGGTACTTTAGGTTTTGCAACCACATAGCTGGGAAGTTTCTGAAGCTGAATTTGAACTCAAGTCTTCCTGATTGCAGCTGCAGTACTTTAATTTATCGTATTACCTGCAGCTGCCCCCAGATGCCAGTTAGCGAGAATTTAGGTTTTCCAGATTTTATCCGTTGTGCTAATTGATGGTTGACTTATCCACTGTACTATGGTCTCTCATTACAACTTAATGTGGATTCATTTCCTGAGAACAGGTTTTGCTGGGAAGTTGGGAGGAGGAAATATAGAGCACTTGGTGCCTGAGGTGGGAAAGGACTTGGCTGAGTTAAGATTGGACGGCAAATGTAGATTCACCGGGATTCAGAATTCCCTTTCTAGATCAGCTTGTTGGGAATCTTCAGATTTTTTTTTTTCATTTCATTTTCCATTTTTCATCCCATTGTTGGATGGATTGCTGCCCATTTCTGAAACACGGGTACGATATGGAAGAGGATGAGTTTAAATATTAAAATATTTATTGGAAACCAACATGGAAGCTTTGCATGTCAAAGGGATTCTAATTAGAGCTGGGGGAGGGCAGAGAATGGTTTTCCTAGAGTACTTCTAAGAGCGTTCCAAAAGAAATTTAAGATCTAGGACATTGAACTCCAGTGGACATAATGAATTTTAATAGGGATGAATGTTTACTATGTTTGAGGGTCAAAAAATCAACTCCCTAAGTAGAAGGTAGGGAAAGCAAGTAGAGACAATAGTCTGTCTGCAGAAGGCCTAAGGATTGGAGTGAATTGCAAAGCCAATGGAAGCCGACATGACATATGTTAGAATGTGAGATCTTTTATGATTAGGCATTTTTTTATGCTTTGTTTGTTGTGTTAGCACTTACTACTCAGCCAGGAACTTTTTGTTTATTGTTCAATTGTGTCTGATTCTTTGTGATCTCATTTGGTGTTTTCTAGGTTGCCATTTTCCTCTTCAGCTCATTTTGCAGATGAGAAAATTGAGGCAAATAGGGTTAAATGACTTGTGCAGGGCCTAGGAAGTGTTTGAATCCAGAATTGAACTCAAGAAGATGAATCTTCCTGACTCAAGGTCACTCTATCCACTATCATACCCATAGTACAGAGCATAAACATGTCTGTTGTTTGGTTGTTGATGGCCAAGAAGGTTAATGATTTTCATGACTCCCTTAAAGGAAAGATGATGGCCAGAGATAAGGAAAGGAAAGATCCTGATATCTTTTGCCATAATCAGAACACATGTGAAGTCAAATATTCAGGTCTAAGGGCCACAGTTTAAGAAGTACATTGATAGGGACAGCTAGATGGTGCAGTGGATAGAGCCTAGCCCTGAAGGACCTGAGTTCAAAATTGGTCTCAGAAACTTAATGTGCCCTAGTTGTGTGACCCTGGGCAAGTCACTTAACCCCAGTTGCCTCAGCACAGGAAAAAAAAGCACATTGATAAGCTGGAGGATGCCAGAGTGGGACAACCAGGCCTTGAATTCATGATATGGAGGAGCTACTGAAGCAATTGTGATTGATTAGCCTGGAGAAGAGAAGTCCCAAGGGGACGTAGGAAAATTTAAAGGCTCATCCTGTAGAAGAGATGTTCAAAATCTTATTCTTTTGGACATTGGGTAGAAATGACAGAGAAGCAAATTCAGGTTCGATATAAAATTTTTCTTCATCGTTAGTCATAATAATGGAAGGGAGTGGGCCTTGAAGCAAAGGCTGGATGGCTATTTGGGAAGGGACTCCATTTTCCTAAAGTTAACCTGTGGATAGAACATTAGACCTGGAGTAAGCAAGACTTAAGTTCAGGTTCTTAGGCCCTAAGCAAGTAATTGAAGCACTCTCAACCTCAGTTTCCTCATCTGTCAGATGGAATGCTAATAGTACCTACCTCATCAGGTACTTATGAGGATTCATAATCCTCATTCTGGATTAAGGTATCCTTTTTGATACTTTGTGTAAAAGGCTGCTGCTGCTACTGCCATTGTTCATTTAGGGATTGCACTCAGTGATCTCCAAGGTTCCTTCTAACACAGGAGTTCTGGAGTTCTGTTATGTAAGTATCTGGTAGACAAAGTTTTACTTACCATGCTTTTGTCTTTCTGGTTGGGAATATGGTCTGGAAGACTCTCACTCACTGCCCTTTGATTTCTGAGGGAACATTTTCCAAGGCCAATAACCTTAGTTACCTCATGGGACTCTTCCTTCATTGGCCAGAAGGGATGAAGGTCTCCAGAGATTTTGATTTCAGGTCAGTCTCCAAACCAAGAACACACAGGGGGAGTTTTATATCTCTCTAATAAGGTAAATGGACATTGCTCATCCAATGAGTCACTGGTGATAGTCACCAAGAAGTAAGCTAGAGCGAGGTCAAATAGAATTCAGCATCACAACAAGGAATTACCAGCATCCCTATGTACCCCAGCTGTTCCTAAACATGAGTCATGTGCTGATGATTTAATGCAGCGGCAGCCAGAAAATCCAGTGGATCTGGGATCTCACTGATGTGAGTATTCTCTCCAACAATGCAGATTACAACCCCATATGCCTGTCCATCCTGGGAGATCTTCATTCATGTCCAATGTGGTAGAGGCTTTCCTTGAGACATGTGAGACTGCTAGAACCTATGGATTTTCTACCAGTCACCTCATTACATGACTGGTCATGAATTTCTCTGATGACATCCTACAATGAAATAGTCAATCATGGATTGCAAATGACTTAAAGCTCCTGAGGGTCACAATAGCTCTTTGAGATAGGACCTACAGACATTATTATTATCCATAACCTGTGATATTTGTGTCTGTGGAGGAAATTTTGGTGTGATATCTCCTTTCACCAAAACATATCAGCAATCTTTTGTAATTGAAAAAAAGGAAAGAAAAAAGAAAGGGAAGAAAAGAAGAAGGAAAGAAGAAAAGAAAAGAGAAAGAAAGAAATAAAAAGAGAAAAAAAGAAAGGAAGGAATAAAGAAAAAAGAAAGAAAACATTAAGGGTCAACTACATACTGTACTAAGCACTGGGAATACAAAGGCAAGGAAATGGTAGGCTCCTTACCACTCAAGAACTTACATCCAATTGGAGAAGATGATCCATATGGGAGCTAGAAGGTGGGGAGATAGGGAGAGGAGGAGGAAGAGGTAGTCAGAGCTAGGGACTTACCAATCAAACGCACATGTCCCAGTGCAGAAGCGTCTGGATCAGGGACAAAGCCACTTGGCACGTTGGGAGAGGGAGATCGGAATGAGTTTGAGTGACTGAGTCCATATCCAGCATTCCATGGAGGACACATCATCTCTTGCACTTGGTCCCAGAGGGCCAAATGAGGATGTTGAATTAATGGGTTTTCCATTACTGGAGATCTTCAGTCGGGATCATCACAAATTGGGAATGTTGGAGAGGGAATATATCTTTCATTAGGGAATTAGACAAGATGACCTCTAAGTTCCCTTCAAACCCAAGATTTTTAAATTCTATGATGTTGATTGAATATTTTCTGTTACTCTAATGGCTTCCCAGGCTGGTCTCTTGTTTCTTCATTCTCCTCCTACTTGACTGCTTCTCGGGATTCATTGCTTATTCGTCATCCATCCCTTTCTTCCAATTATGGGCTCCTGCCTCCTCTTCTTTTTGCTCTCTACATTTTTTCCCTTTATGATCTCATATGTTCCCATGAGTTCAATCATGAGCTCTAGATAGATATCTTCTGGATATAATGTCATACCCAATAAATACAGTCCTCGAATGCTCGCTCCACATTTCTGGCTGCCAGGAGATATGCCCATCTAGATGCTTTGCTATCTCCTCAACCTGAACCCATCAACATTGAACCCCAAACCAGTCCTTCCTCCTGCCTTCCTATTTCACTAGAAAGTGTCACCATCCTCCCCATCACACAGACTTGAAATCTGAGTTATCTCTGACTCTTCAAATCTCCCTTACTCTTCTGTCTAATCAAGTCAAGCTCATTCTACCTTTGTGATGAAGAGAGATATCTTCTTCTGTTCCCTCACATTGCCTTTGTGATAACCGCCTCTTGGATCTCCCTGCTTCCCTTTTCTCTCCCATCTTTCCCCAACCTCTGAAATTTTCCTAAGCCCTGGAGTTGAGCAATTATCGATTTCTTATTCTTCTAGATTAAAACACCTTTTTCTTAACCTATCGTTTGGAGTTCTGTTGACCTGGTTCCCCTGAATCTTTCGCAAGTTCATTTTTTCACATTAGTTGCGTTCTTCAGTGTTGTCAGTTAAACTCTCAGTCTTTTTCTATCCTTATCAGGCTACTGTTCACACCTGGAAGTGAACGTCTCTCATCTTTAACTTTCCCCATGCTTTCTTATCTTTGTCACAGCCAGATTCAAATCTTGCCTTGGCTGAGAAACTTGCCGGATCCTCCTTTTCACAATTCCTATCCCTGTCTCCCCCCACCAAATGGAAGTGTTCTCATGCCTCTTTTATTGTTCCTCATTCTCTTTGTGTTTCTCTTCTAGTCTCATCTTTTACCTTCTTATGTTCAAAAAAAGTATATATTATGTTCTCCCCCCATGTCTTCACCCAAATGGGATATAAATATCTAGCAAAGGGTGTCTTGCATATAGTAGGCACTTAATAAATGTTGAATTTTCTCTTATAATCTCTATCTTTTATATACTAGGTATATGTATATATGTATTTATGTGTATGTGAATGTATATATACATATGTGTATGTCCATGAACACATACATATGGATATATAAAATGTATATATGCTAGGCATATAATGGGCACTTAATAAATGTTTGCTGATTGCTTTCTCATTAGAATGTGAGCTTCTTGAGGGCGAGGACTATTTTTGGTAAGTTTAGGGATTAGCAGAGGGCCTGGTACATAGTAAAAATCTAATCAATGCATGTTGTTGTTAACATTAACAATTGCTAACCTTTAGTGGAGATTTAAGGATTACAAAGTACTTTACAAATATCTTATTTAATCCTTCTAGCAATGCTGGGAGGGAGATAGTATTATTATCCTCATTTTATAAAAGAAGAAACTGAGGCAGATGGAAACTATGTTTCTTGCTCAGGATCACACAACCAGAAAGTAACTAAGGATTGATTTAAAGTTTTCCTGGCTCCAGGTCCAGAGCTGTAGCTACTATTTTGGAGACACCTTGTCTACATGATGAGATAAGATTTAGGGAGTTGTCTGAGGCTCAGGGAGATTAAATAGCTTACCAAGGAACACCCAGATAATAAGTCTTCATAGTAGGATGTAAACTAAGTTCTTCAGGACTCCAGAACCAACCTACTGCACAATCCTGCCTTCCGTTTCTAAACAATCACTCTTTTTGTTCAACATTACTGTTAAATTACTTGATTAATATGGGGAGCGAGGTTAACTTAAGTTTGTCCCAACTTTTCTTTCCACTTCTTTCTAAACCATCTTTGGGACTGGAGAAAATCGCTCCCAAAATGTCTTTGAAATAAGGGTTTGTGGAAGAAATATTCCTGTTTGGACAAAGCTAACAAAGTGAGAAAACTATTTGTGTGCATGTGTTTGAAAACTTTAGGAAAACACTTGGAAATGATTGTTCTCCAAATAGAGTTGATGTGGATGCTGGCATTTTGCCGGCCCAAAGCCGCTAGTTGCACGGGGTGATCGATTGTAATGGAAGGACTTTGGTGTGTTTATGGTGTGGGCCGGAGCAGTAGCCGTCTGGGCTGCCCAAAGTTGTGTTTGTGTAACGTTCTGCTGAGATCTCTACGAGGTGTACAGTCATCCCATTGGAATGAATTGGCCCTTTTATGGGCAGCAATTCTTCCAGATGTTTGTGCCGCCATAACCCCTAGCCCATCTTTTGGGAGCTCTGATTGAGACCATCATCTTGGTTTTGGTTTTCATAGTTATGGTTATAACCGGTTATAAAGATGGTTCTAGCTTTGGGAGCATTCTATTTTTTTTGTTAGTTTGTATAGATTTTGTCCAAAAGGTAAAGAACTTTAGAGTAAGAAGAGCCCTTCAGAGATGCATCAAGTCCTTCCAAGTATAAAATTAATTTCAATAAAATTTCAAAAAAAGCAGGTTGATTGATTCTTATAGATGAAGAAACTGAGGCTCAGAGAGATTATTTAGCAGCTTGCCCAAATTCTTTCAGATTCTCGAACTTTCATTTATTTAAACTTTCATCCATTTGATCCTAATAACTTAAAAATTGGAACTTGGGGCAGGTAGGTGACACAGTAATTAGAGCACCAGCCCTGGACCTGAGTCAGGAGGACCTGAGTTCAAATCTGGTCTCAGACACTTAGCACTTCCTAACTGTGTGACCTTGGGCAAATCACTGAACCCCAAATGCCTCAGTTAAAAAAAAAAGGAACTTAACTGCTATTAAACTTATAGACATTAATTAACAGTTGAGGAGTAATACTATCTTGGGAAGTGCCAGTGATTGTAACAAGGGTAATTGAATTCATATCAAGTTCCTTCTCTGTGAAAGTCACTAGTCTAGATTATGGGAATAAAAGTATATTTCCAGGGGAAAAAATAAAGAAATAATAAGGAACAGTTCATGCTGCAAAGATTAAGAAGCATTAAGACAGGAGGAGAATAATTTTGCATCTCCTAAATATAAATAAATACAAAGCGATTTAAAGAAAGAGAAAATTCTGACAACCAGGTGTATATGTATGGTGAATTAGGGGAAGGTTCTAGGAAAATATGGCACCAGAGCTGAACCTTGTAGAAAGCAGAGGATTCTAAGAAGTAGAAGTTGTGCTATCACCCATGAAGGTGCTATATACGAGGGATTAGCCTTTTTCTGTTTGGCTCCATAAAGCGGATACGGTTACAATAAGCATAAGATGCAAGGAGACAAATCCAGGCATGCTATCAGGCAAAACTTCTCATTAGAATTACCTAAAAGTGGGATTTTAAAAATAGATTTATTTTGTCTGAATTAAAGCTGGGAGCTCCATTGCTCAGAATATGAACTAATATGTATGAAGCTTTGTACTGATGATGTTTCAAACTCACTGATTGACTTTGATAGGACCTTCCACATTTCAGAGTTGGGGTTTTCCATTAGTAGTTTTTCTTATTTCATAAGCTGAAAAAAGGCAGCCAGATAGAATGGGGAGATTGCTGGGCTTGAAGTCAGTGATCCTGGACAAGTCTCTTACATCCTTTGGGATTATTTTCCTTATCTATTTAATAATGACACATCACTGTTCATTTTAGAGAGAGACTGAATCATTTCAGGGATAATAATAATAATAATAAATAGCTAGTATTTGTATGACCTTTAAGTTTTTTGCAATATGTTTTATGTATATTAATTCATTTAGGACAGATTGTCAGACTTGGAACTTAATTTAATTTGTATACTCTTAGGGTTATTGCGAAGAGTATATAGACTTTAATATTCTGTAGAAATGAGAACTGTTACTAAAAAAAAGCTGATGAGTAGACTCTGGATGAAAAACGCAAATCTAAACCTATGGTTTTGGTCCAGTTGAGATATAGTCACAAAGATATTGCCTGTCATTTATAAAGCGGATTATTCACACAATTACAATACACTTTTACTGTAGTATTAACATTTCATTCTTTCCAACTAATTCTCATTCAAACAAGCCTTCAGTAAGCAGATTCTGACACTATGCTTAACTCAGGGGATATAAAAACACTAAATGGACCAATCCCTGTTTTCAAGGAGTTTATGTTATATAAGGAACTCATGTTAATTTCTCATGTAATGTTACATTCCATATGTTACCCTGTGATATTCAATTTCATTTCATTTTTGCTTTTTTCATTTACATTGTTGTGGTCATTATGTATATTCATTTCCTGCTTCTGCTTACTTCTTCTTGCATGAGTTTATATAATTCTTCTAATGATTCTATTATTCATATTCATTGGTATTTACAGAACAGTAGTATACATTAATTTACCAAAATTCACTTAGCCATTTTCTGATCAGAAGGTACCTATTTGGTTTCTAGTTCTTTGTACTAGTTATTTTATGGTGTGTGTGACCTTTGTTTCTATCTTTAATCTCTGTGGAGTGGATTTCTAGGTTGGGATTTTTGCATTAAAAGGCAAGGAAATTTTAATTACTTTCTTAACATAATTTGAAATTGCTTTCTGAAAAGTTTGGGTCAATTTATAGCCTTACTCTCAGGATATTAATGTTTGTGGCACCATAATTTGATATAATGTCATTGACAGACAGTGCTGAAGACCACCATTAGAACTTACTAGCAAGCAAATAGTCTTTGAAAATTTAAACTTGTTCTTACTAAATATTTATTATTGTTCATCACCCATAACACTTAGCTTCCCAAATTTGTACCTTTTTACTGATTGTCCTTCGTATGTGGAGTGCCCTCTCTCCTTGCGTTTCCCTCCTGACTTCCTTTGAGATTTAAATGAAATCCCACTTTCAGGTAAATCCTGCTGGCTTCCTTTTATGGACTTGAATCTTTGGTTCTTGGTTTATTTTGGTGATCAAGTCCTATGAAATTGCTTAAGAGAAGAACTGTTTGTGGGAAGACGATATAGCTAAAGTATTGCTGTCACCCTGTCTCCCAACCATCATCAGAGGGATGGAAATTAAGCAGCTTCCTTTCTTTGATTTGATTGGGCCACTGTGTTTGTTTAGAAAAGTATTCTCCTACTCTTCTTAGTAGAGGCTAATGACAGATGTATTTTTAAGGCAAACTATAAACCCTTAAAATGCCACCATCTACTTCCCCTCTTTCCCTGGTCCTTGAGGTTCACCCTTCATTTTTCATTTGCAAAAAGTACCTCTTTTTGATAAATTAACTTAAATATGTTATAAATTATTGGGATTGATACATAAAACTTTTCTTGGGAGAGAATTGGTTCCATACATTTGGATAAATGTGGTTGAACAAAGCTGACTCTATGGATTCTTTCCTTACCACATATGCCAGCTCTATTTTGGCTTCATGAGCAAATAGAATGGGGGAATCAAAGAATAATGATGTAAATTATTTCCCAAGGAGTTCAAGCTTTATTATTATAACATAGAAGTGTGGTCTTTGTACATTGTCTTTAATCTAGTCCTAGAGAAGTGAAAAGTGACTTTTAAATAATACCAACAAGTTCCAATCTCCACTAGCACATCCTTGTGATACCCTATCATGACTCTGCATTCTCAAAGCCTATGCCATGAAACTCAAGGTAGGCCTCGTTCTATCAGTTTGGAAAGTTTGCGGGTACAAGTTTAGCGACAGACTGTTTCAATGGCATCTGGGAACGGAGCAATTCTCAGACATCATCAGCTATATTGAAAGATGCTTTGCAATCTGTATCAGTGAAGGCATAACCCACTCATAGTAATTCCAGTCTTTTAACTAAAAGAGAAACATCAGCTGAATATAAAAGTCATTAACCTGTGTTCTTCTATTCATTAATTTCAATTCATGGATTAGAGAATTTTGAATGATTTAATCAGCCCAAAGTTGATTACCATACCTTGTTCTTTTTGGATTTCAATAGTATTACTGGGGAAAGAGACTGAGAATCAATAAGTTTTATTGTACGCTTTGTCCTAATTGCAAAGGAAAATCAATCTAAAAAAAAGTTAATTATTTAGTTTTCCAGCTCCCCTCAAAGCAAACCCCTCCAAATTTCTGCTCAAATAAACAAACAAAAAAGCAAAAAATCCATTTTTTTCCTAAGGTGGAGCTCAGATTTTCGTTACTAAATATCATGCTCCCCAATGGCCTTCCTTGTTCTTCTTATGCCCAGTTTATCATTGGAGTCAGGCAAGTTTGAATTTGAATCCCACCCCTGGTACTTCCTTTCATTGTGTCTCTGAAGGAGCCTTGTTGACTTTTCATACTATCGGTGCATAGTGACTAAACTCAAATGAGATATAAAACCTTACCTTGATATTAATTATTATGTCTAAGATCCTTGGGCTTTTCATGATTTATTTGAATAATTTAATATGGTGTGAATGCTTCTTGCCTGTAAAACAGTGCTGTTTGAATTAAAATAATGATTTTAAGGCTATTAAAGAGTTAGACATTTAATATTAGATATAATTAGATTTAATATTAGAAATTTGAGCTCCCACTTAGGAAAAACATTTTTTCTTTGCTTTTTTGTTTGTTTGTTTATTTGGGCAGGAATTTGGAGGGATTTGTTTTGAGGAAATCTTGAATCCTGGCTTTGCCAATGATGTAACCGTGGGCAAGTAATTTTACTCCTCACTTTCTTCACCCAAAAATCACTTCCTGCTTTATGCCTCATAATCCTAAGAAAAAAAAGAAAAGTATAAGAGAAAGGGCTGAGGAAGGTCAGATTTGGTTGCTGATTCTGTGAAATACTGAGAAACAGACTTTTTCTAGGAGAAAGACCCCATTGCCTGGAGTTGCGGGAGGGAGGGGTTGGATTCGAATTTGTGGACCAGTGTGAGGTTGGGAGTGAGAATAAATATGAAACTCAGAAGGAGGTTGGAAATAGGAGCAGGAGAGGATTGTGTCTTTTATTTAAAAATGTTTTATTGATGCCTTTTGTTTCTGAAAATGCCCAGTCTCCCTCACACCATATTTCCCACTGAACACTTCCCTTGTAACAGAGAAAAACAGCTGAGCCCAAATCTTGTTGCTGTGAGTCCATATCCTACTGGTCATCTCTCTGGGGCCCTCTTCTCTCTGCCATTTTCAGATGATATTTTAGGCAGAATGTGGGATCTTCCCCAACTGCTTTCATGCCCACATTGGGGAGTCCATGACTAATGAGTAGCAGTCTTGAACTCAGTCTTTTTAGAAGAAAGCCTAATTACTTTTGCTGATGTTCAGTCAATTATTTAATTAATATCCACTCAATTGGTCATCCCTCCAGTCACCATAACCCCACTCCCCTTCACCTTTTTATTTTGCAAAAAACTTTATTTTGCCCCATAATTAAGAAGGGGGCAATATTATCCCAGTCTGCTCTTTTCTTCTTCTATCTTTCCCTATAAACCACCTCCTTCCCAGATTTCCCGTTTCTGTGGAGTACACTGCCATGTTCCTAATCCTCCAGCTTCACACCCTTCCCTCTCCACACATATCCACTTTACTGGACACATCTTCACTTTTCTTTCTCCTCAGCATCTCCCTTCTCCCTTGCCTTCTCCCCATTTCTACAGCTGCCATCCCTCTCCTAATGGCATTGCCTCCCCTGAGAAATATTATATTAGGTCCCCCTGCTTTGGGTCTCTTCCCATTTCAGTTCATCTTCTACTCAGCTACCAAAGAGATTTTCCCAGAGTACCAGTCTGATCTTCCTTCTTAGTAAACTCCAGTGTATCATTATTTCTTGGATCAACTTAATCTCCTCTAGTTCTTTTCCCACCTTGATCCTTGGGTCCCCTTCCAGACTCCACAGTCTAGCAATATTAACCTGTTTTCTGTTCTTCACATATTTGCTTCCTATACCTTCCCTGTGGCTTTGCCCAGGCTTGTCCCCCCACCTTTTTTAGAATTTGGCTGAAATGTCACTTCCACCATGAGGTCTTTCCTGATTCTCCATCCCAAATTGTATTTATTTTGAATCTAGTTTCTTTATATTTATATGTATGCCCACTATCCCCATAGAAAGGAAAGAAACTCCTTCATTCTTGTCCGGTGCCTGGAATAATGCCCGATGAATTGGAGATACTTAATAAATTCTTGTCGATTGATGAATTGACTCCCTAATTGTCACATTCTCCCCCAGCCCCAGGAGCTGCAGTTTGGTAGCATTTTCTCTCTTTGGCTCCGGCCCAACCCAGCCTTAGTCCTAGTCTTCTGCAGGCCCTGATCTTAGCCCCTTCTGTGTCAGCCTTGTTCCTTCTCACTGAAGGCAGGCTCCTTGGTTATAAACAGGCAGTTCTTTAGGTCTTTGTTCCTATCATCACCACTGAGTAGGAATCTTGTGAGAGAACGGCTTGTTCATAACTTGTAACCTTTCCATTGAGACCTAGAGGCAGAGAGTCAGGGTGATGCCAGAAGAAAAAAAAAAGAGAAGGGAAAAACATGGCTTGAAAGGGGGGAAAAACCACCCAAACGTTCTCAAACGCCCTCCAAATACCCCATTAAGGCAATAGGAACCACATATCCCACCTATTCTGCCTGGGGAATTGGTAGTGAGTGAAATTCTTCAATTCTCTGTGGGGTAGAAACACCAGATTATGATAATTAGAAAGATTCCAATAATTCCAAATCCTGGAGGGTAACCAGGTTGGAGAAAAGGGAAAAAAGGGGCCATATTGATACTTGAGGTGGATTTCTTAGGACATCAGCCAAGAGTTCTTAAAACCAAAGGAATAATTTACATACGGGAGGCTTGTGGTGACTTGGATGGAAGGTAGCTTTTAAAAAAATAACTGACAAGTTATTGGGGAACTATATATACAGAGTATGATTTTTAAGCTAAATGATGATCGTAATGTCTGCTCCCAAAGTCCTCTCTGTGGGAAAAAAAACAACCTTTTGAAAGATGATAGAATAATTCATGAATCACGAATCAATGGGAACCGGCCTTTGTTACTGTTCACCCATTTCGGTTGTGCCCAACTCTTCATGACCCCATTGGAGATTTTCTTGGCAAAGATCCCAGAATGGTTTGCCATTGCCTTCCCAGCTCATTTTACAGATAAAACAGCTGAAGCAAATGGGGTTAAGTGACTTGCTCAGTGTCACACAGCTAGGAAGTATCTGAGGCCAGATTTGAACTCAGGAAGATGTGACTTCCTGACTCCAGGGAGGGGGCCCTATCCCTATATAACCACCTAGTTGCCCCGACCTGAGTTTCCTCAGATGCTTTAGAGAGTCTCTCAAATTTCTTCTAGCTCTAAATCAGTGAGCCTATGAACGTGATATTAATTTGTGATTTAAAAACAATACAGCTAAAATCTTCTTGCTTCAATTTAATTTAATGATTATAAACCACTATGCAAGGGGAAAACATGTCCCTGATCATCCAGATGCTTAAGTAATAAGAGGAACTCATCTTTGTGATCCCACAAGTGGGAGGTAGGTAACTGCGGAAAAGTTATATAGGATCAGAGCCCAGACAGATATAATGCTTATTCATTTATTCATTCATTCGTTAGTTCGTTCATTCTCTCCATTTACAAGTGAGGAGACTATAATTCACAAAGCTCTAAGTGCCTATTACGTCCCATGCACTGCGCTGAGTGCTTTACAAATATCTCATACAAATAAGTAAAAATAAAGTATATTCATAAAAATCTGGAGATGAAGAAAGTGCTCATGAGGAAGGCAGCCAGAAAGGCTTCACGTAAGACTCCTGAACTGTGCCTTGAGGAAACTAGAGGCTCTATGAGCCCGAGGTGAGGAGGGCGTGCATAATGGACACGGGCAACTGAAGAAGTTGGGGATTCTTTTCATCAGGTGGCCATTTAAGTCCATTTAACACCATGATTGATGAGCTTTGGAGAACTGAACTCCTTGCCAGGAAGCTCTCTCTGTGTCCCCGAGGCTAAGCTCACCAGTTGCCTCTCCCCTACCGTGGAGGAGCCAGCTGCAGGTCACCGAGAGGCCAGCGGTGCCAGAATTTTTAGGGAAAGGGAATTTTTAAAAATGGCGACACAGGGATGCCCTGTACTTCATGGGGTCACTGAGAGCTTCGTGGAGAATAACGGGCTTTTTGTAGCATTGGGAAAGGCAGCGTGTCACCCTGGAGTCCAGCTCTCCTACTCCCAGTCTTGAGATGAAATGATTATTCCCCCATCCCCCAAACAGCCCCTCCTTACGAAAACAGCCATTTGCAAGTTTATTTTATAAAAATCTGTGCAGAACTTATATAAATACATTATGACAGAAGCTGTCACAGTGCACACATCAAGTTGGTTCTTTGAAACGTTGTGAAAACACACGAGCGGTGTATATACTACTTTACATAATACTGTGCTCCATGTGTTCTTCGTGCCAACGAAAACTAAACATTCTCCAACTAATTCATGGGCAAAGTCACCACAGGGCCATCCATAGCTTCCATGGCCACAGCGAAAAACAGTTTTTCTGGCTAATACTGAGAGTCCCTCTTAGACTTAAGCCCTATCTCTCCTTACTTGGGTTGATTGCTTGAAAATAGTAGCTGATTTTGAATGATATTTAAGGAGTACATTTGGAAGTACATTTGATCTTTTAAATTGTTTTAGTCATCTTTTCAGTCCCATAATATCCGTTGTCTGGAGCAGGACATGTTGAACTACAATCACCTGAGGCAAATAGGGTTGAGTGGCTTGCTCAGGGTCGCACAGCTGGGATGTGTCTGAAGCCACATTTGAACCCAGGAAGATTTGTCTTCCTGACTCCAGGTAGGGGACTCTATCCGCTTTGCTACCTAGCTGCCCCGGCCTGAGTTTCCTTACCTGTAAAACGAGGAGGTTGGTTTAGCAGGGGTCTTCAAGTTACGGCCGCGGGCCAGAAGTAGCAGCTGAGGATGTTTATTCTCCTCACCCAGGGTTATGAAGTTTCTTTATTTAAAGGCCCACAAAACAAAGTTTTTGTTTTTACTATAGTCTGGCCCTCCGACATGTCCTGTGATGTCTGTTGACTTGAAATCATCTCTGAGATTACCAGATCCATTCAAGATCTGGTCATGGTCTTCTTCCAGTATGCTCTGGACAAATTGTCATCTGGCCTTTGCTTAAACAGTGAACCGGCCCCCTATTTAAAAAGTTTGAGGACCCTTGGTGTAGAGAGTCTCTCAAGTTTCTTCTAACTCTAAATAAATGAGTTATCACAGTCATTCCCACATTTCTACTAAGATCCTCTTGATCACAAATATCATGTTTAAATATATGTCGTAGCTTTTGACAGTTTTGTGTCTGAGGTCGGAGTTGAATTCAAGAACTGACTCTATGCCCTGCATTCTAGCCACTGAGCCACTTAGCTGCTGCTAACCAATAACAAATAAGTATCGTTACACAAAGTCGATCTTAGCATTGACAACGAATTCACAGGTTTGTCATTGACTCTAATCTTCCTCATAGTTTTTCACTCTTTTCAATCACATTTGGTATAGTTTGGATCCCATGGAATGATGGTCAGTCCAACTCACCGATTTAACATGTCAATAGTCCTGTGATATCTGTTGACTTGAAATCATCTCTGAGATTACCAGATCCATTCAAGATCTGGTCATGGTCTTCTTCCAGTATGCTCTGGACAAATTGTCATCTGGCCTTTGCTTAAAGAGAAAGCATGTACCCAACCGACTTCTCTCTCTTAGTATCTCACTGCTAACAAAGTGCTCTGCTCTTGTTATTAATACTATGAGGACTTTGAGAAGTCAAATTATATCAACATAGGAGTGAGTGGGAGGGAATAAGTTTTTCTTTTAATAGCACCTACTGCATACCAGGCATTATGCTAAGTAAATTTTAGAAATATTTCCTCATTTTATTCTTTTTTAAAATAGTATTTTATTTCTTCCGAATATATGCAAATATAGTTTTCAACGTTCACCTTTGCAAAACTTGTGTTCCATTTTTCTCCTTCTCTCCCTCTTTCTCCTTTCCCAAGACAGCAAGTAATCTGATATAGGTTAAACATACATCATTTAATTCTCACAGCCACCATTAGAAATAAGTTCTATTATTATCCTCATTATATAATTGAGGAAACTGAGGAAAACAGAGACTAAGTGATTTGCTAGTAGTGTCTAAGGTTGGATTTGAATGCAGGTCTTCCTGATTTTAGGACCAGTGATCTGTAGATCTTGACATTTATTGATCTCTGTTTGAAGGGAAACCTGAGGAAGGACGATGAAAAATGTATTAGTGAAGCCTGATTTATCTTAAAATACATTATTATGCTTGGTGAATGCAATTACTGTTCACCAAGGAAAGTATCATGATTGATGAGATTTTTTATTTCCAGCACTTAACACCATGCCTGGCACTTAGTAGTTACTTAATTAGTTCTTGTAACCTGAACCCCAGTTCTAGTACTTTTAGTCTTCATAGATGTTGATAATAAGACCATTAAAAGTTTTATGGTCTCATGGTAGAGCTCCGTTGCAATGGACAAATTGGGTTATGCAATTTATTGAATGATTTACAGAATTTGTCACTTTATATAAGCCAGAATCCTGGAGATGACCATCTATTCTGAATGGAAATCCTTAAAAGTTACATTTAATTAAATCAAGAGTAGTATAAACAGTTGAAATTGGACGGTGATCATTGTTCAAGCCCAACTAGACTTTCTTTTTTCTTGTTCAGTGTTACTAGTGTCATCATATTCTATTAATAAACAATATAAATCAAATCACTATCTTAATGTGTAGAGGACCGCAGATATTGGGGAACTCTGAGAAAAGTATACTTGAAGCAAGGATACTTACAGCAGGGTGTTAACTCAGTGTGATTGATGAGATGATGGTTCTCTAGTTCACACACACTCAGTATGCTGTAATGATGTAATTGTAATGTGTATTTAAGGGCTGAAAGAACTGGGGACACAGTCAGTCAAAGTGAACAGACTGTGAAGGAGACAACAAAGACTTTGGACTCTCTTCTCATCCATCTCATGGTGACTATTCTGCTGAGACCAAGACCTGTCCAGGGCCTCCAGAAAGCTAGCTTGGACACTATATTAATGGATCTGTGATCTCATCAATATGGGCAGTTGTGTTTTGGATGAATCTCATAATCCACTTTTCAATTTTCTCCCTTTCTTGGTCCAGTCACCCTCCACTCTGGAGCTATCCAATGTGCTAGAAGAATTCCTTTAGGGATTTTTACATTTTTCAGACATCTATGGAATACTTCAGCTGTCCATTTGTTATCCCTACATCATGGCAAAGAATCAAACCACTTCATTATATATTTTTTAAGGGATTATTTTCTTCACTCAATTTTTTCCTTCCTTTTCCAAGCTATTGACTCTTTCATATACTCGTCTCATTTCTTTTCTCACTTTTTTCTTCTACCTCTCTTATTTGCTTTTTAAAGTCTTTTATGAGCACTTCCAAGAAACCTCTTTGGGCGTGAGACCAGCTCAAGTCACTCTTTGAGATTTCCTCTGTGGATATTTTATCCTCATCTGAATTGGTGTTTTGGTCTTCCTAGTCACCATAGTAGTTTTCTGTGGTCAAGGTTCTTTTCTGTTTCTTGCTTGTTTTCTTTTCTTTTCTTTTGGTATTTCCTCTTTTTTCCCTTTTATGGTTGACCTCTCTTCCTGGGGAGGTTCGATCACAAGCTTCCTGTACAACTCTGAATCTTAGCTTTGAGCACAGGGTCCCCTTGTCTTTGTATGGGGTAACTTTGCCTGTTCTTTTCAGAAAATAGCCTGATTTCCTAGAGTTTGATTTCTGAACTGGGACTGGAGGCTGCCCCACTGATGTGCTCCTCTACTGAGCCAGGACTGAGGGTCTTAGTTGCTGATTTGCTGTGATTAAGACCCTCTCACTGGTTTTCCCAGAGTCTATCTGACCTGGACTGAACACCCTTTTCATCTCAGTGTGACTGACCTCTCCTGAAATTTTTCCAGTCCATCTTGAGTTGGAGAGCAGTTTCATTCTGTCAGACTCTCTGCAGAAGTTTGGTTTTGTGCAATTTTCCAGGCAAACTGGGAGAGCTTGAGCAGCTTCCTAGCTTTACTCCATCATCTTAGCTCTACCCCCACCCCTGAAGTCTATATTCCTTATACCAGTTCCATCCAATTCTATGGTTTTTTTAATTAAGTATTTACTATGATACAGGAACTGTAGTAAGTAAGCCAAAGATGAGATGGCCTTTCCCTTCAAGATGTTTACATTCTACTTTACTTCTTAGGAATTGATCATCATTGGAAATATAGCATACCTCACTTCCACTCAACACATTTTTCTCATTACTTATTGAATTAAAATGTTTGGTCTCTCTGGAACCTTAATTAAGATTAAATTATTCTGTTTATTCTGAGGTTCTATATGTTCTCCCCTTCCATATATGCATGTTACAATCCTACATCAACTTAGTATTCTGTCTTTGTGAGTTGCTGGGGTCGAAAAATACCATTTTATAGTAAACTGATAATGAGTTTTTTTAGGCTAGTTCTCAGAGATAGCTCTAGCTTGCTAGCAGTTGCAAGGGCCTGATCTCTGGAGGTGTGAACATTAAGGATCTAGACTTCCCTTCATGCTGTGAAGAGATATAGAAAAAAGAATCTTGGGAGTCATTTACACAGAAACACATCAAAATTAGGTTTTTTTTTTAGCTGTGAGTTCCTATCAATCTATTAAGTAAGCAACACATATTTTCTACATGCGAAACATAAGATTAGCCACTACGGGCGACACAGGAACATGATGAGAGTTTCCTGCTCCCAAGGCATATGCACTATAGCTGAAGAGAAAGGCCAGTGTAATTCAGAAATTGAGTGGAAACACATTCATCCATGTTCATCCTGGATAGGCTGAGCCTAGACACTTAGCTCTATATCCACTTTGGTAGGTAATGTTTTCCGGTTCTCTCCCTCATTTCACCCTCCAGGTGCTAAGATATATCCTCTTCAGATTAAATTGTATTTATTCATATGTCATCACCACCATTAGAATATGGGCTCCTTGAATGAAGACTGTTTTTTTTCCTTTATATAACCAACTCATTGGAGCTACTCTTTCAACCCTGACCAGCACTGGCAAGGGGTAGCCCTGGAACTTAACTATTGCTTGTCCCCTCAGGATTTTGTAGGTCGCCCTATGGTTCACTAGCCCCTACCGGTGTGCTTCTCCCTCTGCTCCCCTGATTATTAAAGGATATAAATAAGTCTGGCACACAATTAGCTTTTAGCTAATTTGAGCTAATTGAGATAGTATGATAATAACGGTTGATATAAAATATCTTCCCTGAAGTTTGTACTCCCACAAGTACATACAAAGACCAAGAAGAAGTGAGTTCAGGCTTCCTGGGACAGCTAGATGGTACAATGGCTAAAGCCCTGGCCCTGAAGGCCGGAGGACCTGAATTCAAATCCAGTCTTAGACACTCAATCACTTGTGTTGTGTGTCCCTGGGTAAGTAACTTGATCCCAATCGCCTCTCAAAATGAATAAATAAATGAACAAAAAGTACATATGGTAAACCATTAAACTCTGGGAGCTGGAAATCCTTTTCTTCTCCTTCATGGAATACTAATGAGGTTCCCTTTAGAGATGGTTGTAATTTATTGCTCTCTTTGTAGAGCCTTCTTCCTTCATGCATTTAGTTTGTTCTTGGTTTAAATGTTTATACTGCCATCACTCCCAACTATTCTAGGAATAAAAGCTGAAAACTTTATTCCTCTGAGGTTCACAAGATCTTCCTCTTTTTGAAAGGGGAGATTGAAGACAAAATCTGAAGAACAGGCTGTAGTTCATTTCTTTTCCTGTGAGGATTTCCTTCTCAGAGATCTGATTAGAATGGCCCTCTCTTTTCTCCTTCCTGTCCCTCAAAGGCTCAGTTTCCATATTGGCTTGATGTTTTGTACACAATCCACAGAATATGAACCAAATGTCTCCCACCAATACAAACATAGTTCCTGTATAATGTCGCTCTATTTTATTATTTTCAAAGTCTTAAAAATTGATCAAGCACTTTCCACACCTAAACCAAAGCCATTGATCCACTCCTCCATTCATCAGAAGTCTTCTCACCCAGTAGCATCTTGTTCGTTACTCCGTGTTGGATGAGGTGATTTGCTAATTCACTCAATAAATATCCACTTTAAGTTTCTATCCTCAGAGGTGCCTGGCTCACAGTAAGTATTTAATGTATGTTTGGTGATTGATGGATTAAAAAATAAGACAGACTACAATCGATAAATTGTATAGTGCTTTCAACAAAACCAGGCTGCTCCATAGCTAAAAACTATCCATATTTATGTGCTTATAGCATGTCTCTCTCTCTCTCTCTCCTCTCTCTCTCTCTCTCTCTCTCTCTCTCTCTCTCTCTCTCTCTCTCTCTCTTTCTGTTAAATAAAGCTGTGAACTCTGGTTAACTTGAAGATGCCCATAATAGATAGAAAGGCTAGGTAGCTGATCTCAAAGCCAGGAAGATTTGGCTTCAAGTTCCATCTCAGACATAAAGCATTTCTTTATATCTTTGATCTCAGGTACTTGCTACCTGTTTGACTCTGTCTCTGTTTCTTTCTCTATAAAACGAGGGTAATAATAGCACCTACAGCCTGGGCTTGGTGTGAGGATCAAGAGGGACAATAATGTTAAAGAGCTTTGTAGGCCTCGAAGTGCCATATAAAGGTAAGCTATTATTGTTAGCCCAATTTGGCCACAGATAAGCTCATAGGATGTGATTTGGGAAGGAAGAAAGCAGTTACAAGTGGGAGAACCTGGGAAAGCTTCACTGGGGAGGCGGCATCTGGAACCAAGTTTTGAAAGAAAATAAGGATTCTAAAAGGTAGCAATCAGCAGGACTCCAGTTTAAGATTGAAGGCAGGGGGACTTATGCTGAGTCCAGCCAAAACTACTGGGACACTTTGGGTGACATGGAGAAGCTGAGATAAGTATGAGACAAAGCTGGGAAAGATGATCAGTCTGGGGAATTTGCATTTTATTTTAGAGGCAAGGGAGATTTTTAGGGCAGCATGGGCTGAACGGCTGATTTTGTTCATATAGAGAACTCCCACATCAGGGGACTCTCTGAATTAGTGAAGATGATACCATTTCTACAGCTGAGAGTTTACAGAGTTGCCTGGAACTCAGACAGGTTACGTGACTTGTCTGGGGTCACACAGCCAGTATGTGACAGGAACAAGGCTAGAACACAGGTTTTCCTGGCCTCAAAACCAGGTTTCTATTCACTATGTAGGAGGATGCTGGGAAAAGTTGAACCATCAACCCTTTGGGAAAAAAGTTTAATTTACATTATTAAGATTTTCTCTCTCATTTTCTTAAATCTGAGCAATCAACAACACAAGCCAAGCCCTAGTTTGAAGTATTTGCTGATTTCTGAGGACTGGAAGCTCATTCTGAAAGTGGAATAATTGCCTTCATCCTGGCACATTCCTGCCACCCTAGCATGTCCCTGACCCAGTCCTTGTCCTTCACAACCTCCTGCAGTCGGGTCGCTGCTCTTTCTTATCATATCCTTTGTTGCTTGGGTTTGAGGCTGCCCCTCCACTCCTCCCCAGAGTAAGAGGCAATATCTCTCCAGCTCTTTTCCAACCATCGTCGCTCTGAAGGTCAATGAAAGTGGTGTCTAGTTTGCAAAGAAGGATTCAGCTTTGAATCCTGTTAATAACCAGATCCACTCGGCAGCTGCCGAGGATGACTCTTTCCTGAAATCTGTTATCTCAACCAGACCTGGACATGAGAGGAGAGATGGGATTTATCCCTTCCTGTCCCCTTTCTAAAGAGCTAGAATGTGGGAGATTGGTTGTTTACTGTAACATTGAGTGCAATGGCTGAGCAGGTCATCTAGTAACCAATGAAAAACAGGCTTATGGAAGAACTAGCCTCAGTTTATTCATCTGTAAAATGAGATTTGACTTGATGTCTTTTAAGGTCCACTTGATGTCTATGATCCAGTGAGGGGGAGACCACATAGGAAGAAGTGGGTAGATGGAAAAAAGGAGACATGACATTTGGGAGTCACCATCTTGATTTTTCTCTCGAGGTTACAATACAGTCGGACCTTCAGGTGACTCCTTTTCACTCACACAAGCCAACTATTTTTTTGGCGGAGGCAATCTTACGGGCACTGAATGTGGCCTCTCACTCGGATACCTCCATATTGTTATTTGTTTCTTGGCAGGGATGGTTCATCGTTGAGAAATGTGGTATTGGACTGATTGTTCTTTTCAGCCCTCTGGAAGTGGGCCAAGCATTTGAGAAAGTGTCTGGGAAAGACTATAGCTTTGATGGCTTCTATGAGGATTAAATTTTTGACTTTGCTTCAAGAGGGAGAAAAAAGGGAAAAAGTTAAAAGGCTGGTTATCATTTTCTCTTACTGAGAAATTTTCCATCAGGGTGGTCTGGGAAGCATATGAGAATCTGAAATATTAACAGGGCTTGCACCTGAGGTATTCATTCACTCTTTCATTCATTTATTCCTTCATATATTAACCTGTCTGCCATCTATTTCTCTAGTTATCTACTGGTCCATCCATTATCTATCTATCCATTGGTCTGTCCAGCTATATAATTATTCTCTATATCAGGGGTCCTCAAAGTACGGACTATGAGCCAGATGCAGCAGCTGAGAACGATTAGTCCCCCTCACCCAGGGCTATGAATTTTCTTTATTTAAAGGCCCACAAAACAAAGTTTTTGTTTTTATTATAGTCCAGCCCTCCAACAGTCTGAGGGACAGTGAACTGGCCCCCTATTTAAAAAGTTTGAGGACCCCTGCTATTGATCTCCACTTAATCTATATCCATCCATTTTCCATCTAGTTTTCATTTTAAGATGGGGATCTCCAAAGATGCTAATTATGGGTCTTAGCGACCAACTTTAATTACAAGTGGAACCTTCTCTAAAGGTTCTTAGAGTGCCTGGCACAGTGTGATACTTAATAAGTGTTTGTCAATTGACTGTCGGGTTCCTTGAACACGTCATGATTTTGAGCGCCTATTTCCTAGGTTTGAATGATCCCAAATTTGACAGAACTCATCCAGATGCCCCAAACCTAATGTGAAAACTGTCCATTGATTCCAGTTGAGTTTCTGACTCTTAAGACCAGCTTCTTCTTCTTCCTTGGAAGAATAAAGAACATGCTTTTGGGAACTGAAGCAGGTCAGCGTGTCTGTTGGTCTTATTCTGTGTTACAGTCCTTCCTGGGACCTCTCCACTTGCCTCCAATCTGTATTCCTAGCTACTAATTGAATGTCAGAATTGGAAATTCTTGTCAATGGACTTTTTGGCTCCCCCACTTCTTCTTATTTCTCCCCTTCTGCAATGGAGATTCCATGGTAATGATTTTTCAAACCTTCCCCACCCATACTTCAGTGAATAAACTGTTAGACTTGGAGGTGGAAAGGCTTGGGTTCAAGTGCTGCCTCGGTCGCTTATTAGTTGTGTGACCCTGAGCAAGTCCCGTCTACTTGTGGGGAGCAGGAGCCAAAAGAATATATTTGGGAGAAGCCTCCAAGGTTGAAATCAGTTCGTGTAAAACCCAAGGAATCCATTGGACAATGACAACTTGTAAAGCATTTATTATATGCCTGAGGCCCCATTACTAATTGCTGGTTTAACAAATACAAGCAGAGGTAAACATAGTCCTTACGGAATTTAAATTGTGGTTGGAGGAGGGAAGTGGAGCTAAAGGAGAGAAGCAAAGCCAGTGGGGGAGCCGAGGATGGTCATGCTGGACTCCTCCCCCACCCAGGGGCCATGGGAGAAAATCACCAGTGGGGGGACGGCAGCGACACAAGAACATTCAGGGAAAAGGATACAAGGAATGGCTGCAAGTCCAGAGAAAGAAGGGAAAAGGGAAGGAGCATTCATTCTGCACTCGCCTTGTACACAGGGCAAGGAATTTTCCAACAGGAGGGCATTCGATCTTTACAATAAGCCTGTGGGGTGGTGTATTTTGAGCCCCCATTTTACAGAGGAGGAAACTGAGGTACAAAGATGTCAAGTGTCCTGTCCAGGGCCATATGACTAGAGTCTGAGGTCAGATTTGAACTCCAGTTTTCCTGGCTCCAGGCCCAAAGGTCGATCCACTGTATCGTCTTAGCTGCCCCGGAGAAGAAAGTGAAGGTCTAATGGGGAAGTGGGAAGATTCAGAGCCCAGTGTGGAAGGGAATGCTGGGAGCGTCACTCAGGGGCTGTGGAGGGTACAGAGACGCTACGGGATTAGATTAGGGTCAGATGGTGGAGAGAATGGTGACTGGCCGAAGAATTTGAAGATTATCTCCCCAAAATGTGTGTCCACTGATGCTTTGGAGGAGGAGTGAGGAAAGCGTGTTGGTTGGCAGATATATGTGTATGAATGTGTGTGTGTGAGTATGTAAGTGTGTGTGTGTGAGTGTAAGTATGTGAGTGTGTGTGAGTGTGTGTGAGTGTGTATAAGTGTGTAAGTGTGAGTGTGTAAGTGTGCGACTGTGTAAGTGTGTGTATGAGTGTGTGAGTGAGTGTGTGTATAAGTGTATGTGTGTGAGAGTGTAAGTATGTGAGTGTGAGTGTGTGAGTGTGTGTGAGTGTGTATAAGTGTGTAAGTGTGAGTGTGTGTATAAGTGTATGTGTGTAAGTGTGCGACTGTGTAAGTGTGTGTATGAGTGTGTGAGTGTGTATAAGTGTGTAAGTGTGAGTGTGTGTATAAGTGTATGTGTGTGAGAGTGTAAGTATGTGAGTGTGTGTGTGAGTGTGTATAAGTGTGTAAGTGTGTGTATGAGTGTGTGAGTGTGTATAAGTGTATGTGTGTAAGTGTGCGACTGTGTAAGTGTGTGTATGAGTGTGTGAGTGAGTGTGTGTATAAGTGTATGTGTGTGAGAGTGTAAGTATGTGAGTGTGTGTGAGTGTGAATGTATGAGTGTGTGAGTGTGTGGATGAGGGGGCAGGCTACCCGGGGGGGTAAGGAGGTTGCAGCAGGGCCCTGGCAGGAGACAGGAAGGGGCTTTGCCCCTCTCCCCCAGCCCGGATGCAGTGACCCCTGCCTGGGCAGTTCGGCCGCTGCCAGGTTTGCTCTTCACGTTCCCGTCCGTGTTTACCCTCACACTCGGCTGCGTCGTGGGGAGGAAGGGGGTCGCATTTAAACCCCTCAAACTGGGGTAGCAGCGCGGGGCGCAAGGGGCCTCCCCTTTGTTTGCAGGCCTTAACGAGGCCTCGGCCTTCCTGCCTGGGTCCTGCCTCGATCCCGGGACCCAAACCAAACCAAACCCGCCCGAGCCGGGACCGGACGGAGCTCGGGTTACTCTCAGGGCCTCCGGGGGGATACACGCCGCAGTTGTCCGCAGAATTTGCTCTTTGACCCGGTTGTAAGGAAACTCACAGGAGTGGACGCGGTCCGCTGCCAGTTTTCCAGGGTGTTGGACAAGTTAATTCCTCTGCAATCATGAATTTTTTTCTTTCTAATTTAAAAATATGCTTCAAAAAATAAACGCCGTTCCAACAAGAACAGAGTTTGTCGAGGGAGAGAATGCGGTCTCTGTGCGCCCGGGGGAGCCGGGCCCTGGGCAGCCTCGTTTGCCCTGCGATTTCAAGCTCTAGCAACGTTCTCTGCAGCCGTGTTTGTGTTGGCCGGGCTGGGGCAGAGGTGGGGGTGGGAGCGGGAGAGATAGGACAAGTGGAGCTGGAAAAGCGGAGTCCGTTGGGATTTTTTCTGGCTTCTGGGTTTCCCAGGTTATCCCGGCACAGCTCCTGCCTTGAAATGGGCCGGCCTTGCTGGACCTGCCCAGGGCCTCTCGCTTCTGGGTTGTGTACTTGGGAAGGAGGGGGGCTGGGGGGGCAAGGCTGTCCTGGGGTTTCTCTGTCACGGAGGGTCCCGCTAAGTCCCACTGCTTCTGGGACCGGTGGGTGGGACGGCAGCATCGGCTTCCAGGTCCGGGTCCTGCTAGAGAAGGGGTTGGAGGGAGACAGGAAAGCCTGGGGGAAAGTCACCCCCAGTTTCATGATTACCGTGGGGAGCCAGCGAGGTGACAGAAATAGGGGAGCCCCTGGCCAAGAGAAGGTCGAAAGTGGAGGTGCCGCGGGATCAGGGGGCGAACGGTAGCGTTTCTCTTTCCTGGCCTCAGTTTGTTCAGCAGTAAAACTAGGGCTTGGAACGGATGGCCTGGGTCCAGATTTCTTGGCTCTCATAGTAAGTGGCAGAGGGGAATGGGAGGATTGGAACTGGTGCCCTCTGGCTTCGGAGTCAGGGCTCTATTGTACTGCACTGCCTGTGACCAGCAGAGGAGATCCATGATCAGCTTAGTCTCCTGGGGCCATAACATTACAGGCAAGCTTTAGTGTGGACCAGCTTTGGTCCTCTCTTTGAGAGCTGCCCGATTTGTCAGTAAGGACTTGTCAGCCACGGGGGGGTCCCGGGGGCCCTGGCTGTGAGTTCTGAGATCCTTCAGTAGTCCAGCTTGAGAAATGAGGAACATCCCCTATGGGGAACCTGGCCTGTCCCTCGTAAGAGTTCGGCCCATGTTTTCCGACTGGAACGGAAGACCTTCTCCATCTAGCCACTCTTGGACCAGGACACCTGCCATTTTGTCTGAGAATGGCCATGTCCCGGAGGGGCAGTGGAAAGTGAATGAGCCTGTATACATATATTGTATTTAACTTATACTTTAACGTATTTAACATGTATTGGTCATCCTGCCATCTGGGGGAAGGGGTGGGGGAAAGGAGGGGAAAAATTGGAACAGAAGGTTTGGCAATTGTCAATGCTGAAAAATTACCCGTGCATATAACTTGTAAATAAAAAGCTATAATAAAAAATAACAAACAACAAAAAAAGGAAGAAGAAAGAGCCATGTCTGTCTCTCTTCCTTGAGGTCACTCCAAGGTGACCACAGAATCCACTATCATCCAGCTCCCCTCAGAAAGCAGCCTCCCTTTTCTCTGTTTCTGAGCCCACGGCTTCATGCAGCAGTTTGGCCAAGGACTGGTCAGCCTGTAAGAAGTACGAGCATACGTGAGGTCACTGTGGTCCAGCCCGGACCAGAGGAGGGACAGGTGGTCCTGAGTGTAAGCCTCAGCTCCTGACAGGAGTTAATCCATACAAGAGGCCACAGATGCCCTGAAAGTCAGAGGCAGAAACTCACCGGCTTTGACCCTTGGTGGGAAACCTCTTAGTACCTTTGGAGACCCTCGGGCATCTGGGTGGGGATCACGGACCAGGAGGATTTGCAGGTGGGAAAAGGACACAGCAGAGGTTCTGGTTCTTTGCCGTGCAGTCGTTCGTTTGCAGGCTGTCCCTGTGAGTCTTATGTACCTGGACCCATCAGGTGGGCACCGGACATGGCTGATCTTGGCGGGTCCCAAGTCATGGAGAGCAGAGTTCTCTAGGAGTTTAAAGCTTGCTTTACCAGCGTAGGAACAGATCAGAATTACTGAGACTCACAAAGATGAAAAATATTAAGAAGAAACAACATTTTTCCCTTGAATGAGATTATCCTTAGGATATTGAAGTCTCATGATTTTCGTTTTCAAGACACATCATTTTTGAAACTTGTTTAAATAATCTAAAATAGCTTTACTGACCTAGAAAGTGGAAAGTTTTGCAGAGGAAGGGAAACTGGTTCTAGTCACGTTGTTTATTTCTCATCGAATCATTCAAAGCCTACAGTAGATGAAACAATGCACTCAGCCAATGAAAAGAAATGCCAGTGAGCACAAGTGTTTATTAAACACCTACTGGGTGTCCATCACTGTGTATCGGGGGAGGTGAGAAACAACCTCGTCCTTGTTCTGAAGAAAGTCATAAAGAGGAAAAATTGGAAATAATCAACAGATACGAGTCAGTGGTGGATTGGGAAAAGCTCCTTGGATTGGGGATGATTTTTAGCTGGGACTCAAAGGAAGTTGAGGAATATGAGGGAGAGCATTCTGGGGATGGGGGTCGGCCATGACTGGTTGGAGAAATGGAAAATAATTCAGGGAAAATGTAAGGATGCCATTTCCCCTGGATTGTTGGGTACGTGGGGAGGAGTAAGATAAAAGAAGACTGAAAAGTAGGCTAGATCATGAAGAAGGGCTTTGGATGCCAAACAGAGGATTGTTTTTGATCCTGGTGGCAATGGGGAGCCACAGTTTATTGAGTAGGAGAGTGACATGGTCAGGCCTGTGCTTTAGTGGTTTATTGGAAGACACATTGGGGTGGGGAGAGATTTGAAGCAGGCAGGCCCCTCACTAAAGCTATTGTGATAGTCTAGGTATGAGGTGATGAGGGCCTGAACCAGGGAAGGGAGCAGTGTCAGAGCAGAGAAAGCGGCGTCTTTGGGAGATGGTGCCAAGGAGAAATCAATAGGTCTTGGCACTTGGCTATGGAGGGGAGAGAGTGAGGAATCTGAGATGACTTCTAGATTGTGAGCCCGAGGGCCTGGGAGGACGGGGTTGCCCTCCACAGCAAAAGGCAAGGGAGGGGGTGTGAAGGATTTTGGGGGAAAGGTAGCGAGATATGTTTTGGACATACTGAGTTTAAGGTGTCCACAGAACAGCCAACTTTCTCCTTCCAGTTTTTTCCTTTCCCCCTATCGTGACACTCACTCACACATAGATGTCCACACATGCATTGAGCTCAGATGTGAAATGAAAAGCACAAAGCCAAGGTACTACCCAGGCAATACAGATCATCCCAGTTCCAGTCAATCACTTAGCACAGTGCTGGACACATAGTAGGTGCTTCGCAGATGTTTATTCCCTTCCTAGATGTTTAAAGTCACTGGTGTCAATATCAAGGAAGGACCTGTCATATTTGCTTTTCCTTTTAAAAGGGATTATTTCTCTTTCATCATCTCTTAATTCTGGCCCCCATTCATTTGGTAGTTTTTGGGGAAAAGATTTCACTGATCCCATTGCTATTTGAGAGTCAGGGTGGTATAGTAGATACAGTGTAGAACTTAGAATCTGGAGGATCTGGCTTCTAGTCCCATGCGGGACCCTCTGAAAATCACTTAATTTCTCTTTGCTTTAAGTAAATCCCTCCAGAGTCATAGACTCACGCTTTAGCAGTGGAGTGAGGTCCCATGCTGGGATTCCCCTAAACTGATGAAATCACAATTGAGGAAGGAATGAATGAGAAAATGAAGGAAAATATTAATGAAAAATGCTTAACTAGTCTTAGATTGAACAGTCTTCACTTGCAGGCTCTCCATTCTGAAGCGGTCTCTGCTAGAGCTGCTTGGGGCTTATTTCCTGGATGTAAGTGGCTTTTTATTTGTTAACGAGGTCTGTTTTCTTTTCAGGGCGGTCAGACACAATGCGTGAGAGAAGTCTGCCCCATTCTGTCCTGTCCTGAGCACCTGAGTCAGACTCCACCAGGACAGTGTTGTCCCCGATGTGTAGGTGAGTGACATTTTCTGTAAGCTGACCCGGGTCACTGACTTTGAGAAGGGTCTGTCCCCCACCAGACACCTCTCTTCCCGCCTTCTTTGGTTCTTTTTAGCCAGCTGGCACTCACAGTACCTTCCCTACTTGGGAAGGTCCCGGTTTGTCCTCCATGTTCTCTTAGACTCCATCAAACTGACTCGGTTTACAATTTGAGAATCGGCTGCTTCTATGTTTCAAATAAACATTTATATATATACATATACATATATAATTTATATATTATATATTACATATTATGTTTTATGTATTATATACTATTATATTATTCATATTATTATATATTATATTATTTTTACATTACATATTATTATATATTACATGGTATTATATATATATAAAATCAAAAGGCAGATAAAGAAAGACCCTCACGAGGCTCACGAATATGGCCTCATATCTCAAAGATTCTCTTGTCCAAATGGACATTCATTTTCATTCGCATGAAGTTCATGGATCATGAAGCCCAAAGGATGTAGCCTGGGAACATTCACACTATGCCCACTATGTCTCTTCCAGATCTATGGGGGTGATAAATGTCCTAAGCCAGAGTCACAGCAGAAACATCACTGCTAATAATATAAGAAGGAGGATGAGAGTAGGAGGTAGAACAACTTTAGTGGATGGAGAGTGGATACGAAGTAGTAAGTTCTGGGTTCAAATACTGCTTCTAACACATCCTAGCTGTGTGATTCTGGGCTAGCCAATTCATTTTCTAAGCCCAGTGAAGGACAGCAGAGGAAGTTTCCTTCAGGTAGCTCCCTGTTGTTGTTTAGCTGTTTGAGTAGCGTCTGACTCTTTCTTGGCAGATACTGGAATGGTTTGATATTTTCTTCTCCATTTTACAGATGAGGAAACTGAGGCAATCAGAATTAAGTGATTTGCCCAGAGTCCCACAGCTACTAAGTGTCTGAGGCCAGGTTTGAAGATGATTCCTGATTCCATATTTATACCCTTGAATTAGACCAAATAGTTCTTTGAAGTTGACATCCCCGAAAGCTTTCCCTTCCTTATAGTTTCTCATATAAGCAAAGGCCATTGTGCTGATGTGGTCCCACCTACCTGCCCTACTAGTTCATTATATCAATGAAATCACAAATCCGGGGCAACTAATAAACCTGGAATCTCCCAGATGGAAGAACTCTCTCCATCCTTGTAGGTTAGAGTTCAGCAGTGATTTAGTGGAGAAGTCCTAGGGAATATTCCAAAACTCAAGAGCCGGAAAATGAGTCACCGAGGGCACCCAGCTAGGAAGGGGCTATAGGAGAACCTGGAGCCAAGCCGGGCTTCTCTCCACCACCCCATGCTGCCTTGCACTGTCATAAATGAAAGTGAGTGTGGAGGACATAATTAATATCATCACCCAGAATTTGTTGTTTTGGGCGAAATAGTACAGGAAACCAGCATGGGACATGAAGAGCTCTAAATGACTCTTTTTAGGAGCCTGTTGTGCAAGCTGTAAACAGCAGGAAGGCGGTGGTACTTATGGTGGGACCTGTAATGCTCATGGGTCTTGAGTCACTGGAAACATTTTTCTGTCTCTGTCCCTCTCTGTTTCTCACTGATTTTCACTTATTCTTTCTTTTCCTTTCCTTCCTTCCTTCATTTCCCTTTCTCCCTTCTTCTTCCTTCCCTCCCTCCTTCCTTCCCTCCCACCCTCTTTTCCTTTCTTACTTCCTTCATTCCTTTTCTCTCTCCCTTCCTTTCTTTCATTTCTTCCTTTTCATTTTTCTTCCTTGTTTCCTCCATTCCTTTGTTCCCTCAATCCTTCTGTTCCCTTTTCCTTCCCTCCCTGCCTCTTTCTCTTTTTTCTTTCTTTCTTTTCTTTTTTCTTTCTTTCTTTCTTTCTTTCTTTCTTTCTTTCTTTTCTTTCTTTCTTTTCCTTTCTTTCTTTCTTTCTTTTCTTTCTTTCTTTTCCTTTCTTTCTTTCTTTCTTCTTTCTTTCTTCCTTCCTTCCTTCCTTCCTTCCTTCCTTTCTTTCTTTCTTTCTTTCATTTCTTCCTTTTCCATTTTTTCCCTTATTTCCTCCATTCCTTTGTTCCCTCAATCCTTCTGTTCCGCTTTCCTTCCCTCTCTCCCTCCTTGCCTCCCTCCTTTCTTTTCTTTCTTCACTCCTCTCCCTTTCTCTCTCTATTCTCTCCTTGCTCTCTTCTCCCCTCCCCCTCTCATATCTGCTGGCTTATATATAAGCAAAGAAGAGATCAAGAACATTGAGCTGTGGCAGAACCGGGGGGAGCCATTCAGAGCTAATGTAGGGGTTTCATTTTCTCAAGTGTTTTTCATTTCCCCACTATGTTTTTATATCCTTGAACTAGACCAAATAATTCTTTGAAGCTGATATGCTTGAACCCAGAGATCTCAGAAAGCGTATAGTTTCTCATATAAGGCAAGGCCAGCATGCAGAGGGTGAGCATTCTGTGCATGTATGTGGGTGTATGTATGTGTGTGTGCTCATGTATGTGTGTTTATGTATGTATGGGTGTGTTGTCATAAGATATACCACAAAAAGACCAGTGAGCCTCAGAAAAATCCAAAAATTGTAACCAAAAGAAAAGAGAATGGTTTCTTGGGGTTAGACTAAATCCATAAGGGAAGGAAGTGTAGATGGCCTAGGGCAGCCTAGCTATGCAGACTTGGGGCTCTTCTTGAATGTTTCTAAACAAAAATGTCCTTTCTTACTTGGGCTTTTTCTAGATTGGGTGTCAGGGCAAAATTGGCTGATCGTCTGGCGATGTGACTTGAAAACCAAGCCAACAAACATGGCTCCAATATCCTGAAATCGAACACCAGCTAAGTTGGCGGAGTTCTGGGCACCACTTGGCTGGTAAACTTCCCTGGAACCCAACTACCCCCCATGAAGTACATGATGAATTAGACTGAGTCATTTTTCTTACTCAGCTTTCATCATTTGGAGACAGAAGCCCGAGGTCAAAACTACAATCTGCCACTTCCTTCCTTTGCAGAATTAGGCTGATCCCTCATCTTTTCTGAGCCTCAGTTTCCTTATCTATAAAGTGAGAATTGACTCAACGGCCTCTGAATCTTGTCCCTTCCCTACACTGGTTTCCCTAAAGTGGAGAGTGGAGCTCAAAGGCCTTTTTCAAACCCTCTGATCTACCTCAAAATCAAATAGTTAAACTGTCCCAAATGCAATAATCTGTGAGAGACATTTTACAAATCTTAAATCATGATAGAAATATTAGTTATGGGAAATAACCCACTTTATACCTACCTCATGGGACTGTTGGGAGAAGCAATCGAGTCACGTATATAAAATGTTTTGTGAGCACATGGCTATTAGGGATAAAAAAAATAGCACTTTATATGGGTAAAAAGAAATCTCTATATGGGTAGATATCTCCCTAACTCACTGGAAACTTTCATCTAAGGTGAAATATATATATATGTATGTGTGTATGTATGTATGTATGTATGTATATATGTATATATATATGTGTGTGTATATATATATACATACAGAGAGAGAGAGAGAGAGAGAGAGAGAGAGAGAGAGAGAGAGAGAGAGAGAGAATGAACAGTTGATGATCTTTCACAAGCAGTTAAATGAAAAATAACTACCATACTGGTCATTTTTTACTCTTTTAAATTTTAGTTAGTTAAATTTTTGTTTGATACCCTATCTTCTATATTCTTGAAGAAAGTATTTATACATACAAGTGGGAAGAGTCTAACTAAACTAGATACTTTGGGTCATTTTCTTTTCTTCATCATCAACCGTATTTTCCAATGTATATTTTTTCACCATCATCTTCGTCATTACTCTGACATCACTGAGTAACAGTGCATGGGATGACTTGTCTGGGAAGCTCTGGTCAAATTCAGCTTTTTCTAAATCTCTTATTCTCTGCAACAGATACTAGAATTTAGGCAGTAGTTATCTTCCTGGTGTCCTTTTTGCCCATAGTGCCTATAATGAGACCATAATGGGCACTGCAAGGAGAAATGAGATGCCCACAATGGAATTATGCTTTTTATTGCCTTTGCATGCATGATGACAACTCAATTAAAAAATCAACAAAAATCCATGATATTCTAATCACCTTTTAACTCATTGTCCAACACTCTGTCCCTTTCACTGCAGAAAAATCTAGGGCCATTTTGTCTCTTATGTTGATTCATGAGTGACCTTGACCAAATGATCCATCAATCGGTGGCTTCTTTCCTGGCAGCAATCTTTTTTATACTATTTTGTCTAGTGCTTGTATAGTTGTAGACCAATTATAAAGCTGTTCTTGAAGACTTTAGAGCTCAGAACTACTAGAATTCACACTTTTGGGGTATAATTTTCAAGAGCCCAGCATCACTTCCACATATTACTGGGGCACCAGAAGGAAATTATTTTGGGGAGAAATATTAAGTAATACATATCAAATTATTGACTTGTAAACTAATTTATAGAAGTTTTGTTTTGGCAAACATTTATATTTGTTGATTCCAAAAAAAAAAATAAAAACATAAACTGAGTTGTTTTCAGTTAAAATAAATAGAACTTTAATAAATTAAAATGTCAAGAGAAAGATAGGTTCAGAAATTATTCTAATTAAAGGAAAAATGACTGAAATTGCATGTATAATATTTAAATTAATAAAAGATATGAATTCTTTAAAAAATAATTTATAAAACTTTCATGAATTTTACCAAAATGGAGAGAAAATCCAGTTTTCCAAATTTAAAAGGTAGCTATCAAAATCTAAGGAAATCAAAGAAATATAGGTAGATAGATATGAATCAGAAGAAACACTCTGTCCAGTGAGTATAATATGTAAATATAATAGGGTCTGTGGAGATGATCACCTTTGCCATTAAGGGATTATTCAGCTTTGCTTATGTTCCCTGGGATGCCTGGGGCCCAATCCCAAGGATTGTATTAATAGCAGTGTTGGTTGGATGGGGGCATTTGTAATGCTCCCAGGAGAGACTAGACAGCGATCCTGAGAAAGGGATGATGGGAGGTTCTTCCAAGAGGAAGAAAGAACAAAGTGACAGAATAAGAGATGAAAGACAATCATCATGGAACCCTGATGAACTGTGGGCTTCGTCTCTTGCCTGGATGAGACCATCAGGAGGCTTTCTCAGGCTTAGTGGAAGCAACAATGGCACAAGGCCCTTCTCCATTTCTACGATAAAGCAACAAATTTTCGGTCATATTTTAGCAGCAGCGATGCTCTTTGGCACTTTCTTGTCCTGTTCTTTTATTTTTCCATTTGCAGACTTCTACTAGTTGTCAGAACTTAATCTTTTTAAAAAGGCTTTGCTGACTCACTTCCATTAGAGTCCAATTCTATTCTACCGAGATGCAGGTCAGGCTTCCAGATCACCTTTGCTCAAAGGGGCCTTGCTTCTCTGAGAGACTGAAAGGTCACAGGGCTTGGAGGTGGAAGGGTCTTCAGAGGCCGCTCCTCCTCCTCTTGTTCTGAAGAGAAACTGAGACCAAGAGAGCTTAAGCAACCAAGGACCCAAGGCCATGGGTAATGGACAAAGGTGCCTTCCCTTCTATTGGCTGGTTTTTGTTCTTCTTATTTTAGGAGGAGATGTCCCGGAGATCTTGGTGCTGAAGTTGAAAACTGCACTGAGACTCTTGGGAGGCTGTGTTTGTGTGTGTGTGTGTGTGTGTGTGTGTGTGTGTGTGTGTGTGTGTGTGTATGTGTGTGAATGTGAGTGTGTCTGTGAGAGTGTGTGTATGAGTGTGTGTGAGTGTGAATGTGTGAGTATAAGTGTGTGCATTGTGAGTGTGTGAGTGTGAGTGTGTGTATGAGTGAGTGTGAGTGTGTGTGTGAGTGTGTGTGTGTGTTTAAGTAGAGCTGTTATTCCACAGGGAGCTCTCAGGTGAGCAGATTCACTCCACCTGTACAGGTCACTATCTCTGCTGTAACTTATAGTCTTCAAGGTGGCTTGGTGCCCTAATCTATTCAAGGTCACATTGCCAACAAGGACTAGAGGTAGGACTTGAACCCAAGCCTTTGATTTTGAGGCTGGCTCTTTATTCTCTGCCATGCTGATCTATTTGCACATCTGTGTGTATATATGTATGTATGTATGTATATATGCACCTATGTGTGTGCCCATATAAATCTACATCTAGACATACAGCTGCACATATATGTGCACACGTACAACACAAGCACATCCTGGGACGGTGGGGTTTGTGTCAGCGGGACAGGCTCTGTTTGAAGCCAGGCTCTGCCACTACCCACCGGCATAGTCCTGGGAAAGCTGGTTCATTCTCCAGGCCTCAGTTTCCCTCGCTGTTGGGCCCATGGCTTGGGGTCTTCTCCTCCACCTTGGCTCATCCCAAGTCTCTGGGCCATAAATAATGATGGTGAACTCCTCGGGGATGTCTGTGGAGTATTAGGACGTGATACAGGATTGAGTCCAAGGCCTTTGGGCCTTACAGCTGAGGGAACAAAGGGTCAGGGATGTCCAACAGCTTCCCAGAGGACACAATACAAGCCGGGCGCCAGTTCCTAATCCAAGCCTTCCCTTCTAGCGGATCGTGAAGCCTTGGGGCATTTGGAGCATATTGGGGCGTGTGAGCCCAGAACTGACACTTCTGCCATTCTCTGGACGTCCCCACGTCGGCTTTCTCACTTTAATGGTCCATAATCACGTACCGCCCGATGCTGTGGGCTGAGCGTCCCAGAACCTCCCAGTGGGAACTCACCCTGGCGGCCATTCAGGCGGATGCCTTTGAGCCAGAATCCCCAAGGCCTCCCTCTTGTCTCCTCGCTTACGTTTGGATCCCTGCTTCTCTCCAGGGCAGAGGAAAGTGTTTGATCTCCAGTTTGGAAGCTGCCTTTTCCGCAGTGATGTCTACGACAACGGCGCCTCCTTCCTCTACGACAACTGCACAGTTTGCACGTGCCAGGTAAGTCGGGTCCGCTTAGGGGAGCAGAGGATCACGGGTCCCCCCGGACCATCGGGCCTCTGTCCAGCCCTCTGAGAAGCGAAGTAGCTGAGGCCCCGGGAGGTGACTTGCCAAGCTCACACAAGCTGTAGGAGTGACAGGAAGAGCTTAACCCTTTCTGTCAAACAACCACAGCCCAGGGACGTTTGCTAGACAGATCGAGCCCAGACCCCAGAACTTATGAACCTTCAGGGTGAAAATAGCTTCGGAGGTGACTGAGCACAATGTCCGCAGAAAAGGGGGTGCCGTGGTCAAGGCCACCGCGCCCCTCGGTCAAAGAGGAGTTTGGCCCCAGACTTGCCCCTTGATGTGTCATTGATTTGCCACAAATGCTTGACATTTTCTGCGGCGCTAAGTACTTTCAAGAAGCCCAGGGAAGCTCATCGCTACCTCATTTGTGTTTGGACAGAGGGGAGCTGGGGGTCCTAGACCTTCGGTGTCTTTGTGAGGCTTGAGGGTCATTTCTTAGTGCAAAATCTGAGAGGCAGATCAGAGCGTGTCTGTTTTACAGTCATTAGGATCATGGATCTGGAGCGATAACGCGCTTGGAAGTTATGGAATCTTGAACAGAAAAGGAAACTGAGGCCCTAGAGAGAAATCATGACATTTCTAAAGACAAAGGAACCTTAGAGGCCATGTGGTCCAACCCCTTCATTTTCAAATGAGAAAACTTAGGCCCAGGGAAGTTCAATTATTTGCTTGAACAAAAGTTCAAATGAGTGAATAGAGAGGTTGGAAATTGTGACTCCTGATTCATCATTTTTTTCTGCTGCAATTTGCATCAAAGTGATCAAAGGGATGGGAAAGGGGGGGGAAGAGAGAGAGAGAGAGAGAGAGAGAGAGAGAGAGAGACAGAGAGAGAGAGACAGAGAGAGAGAGAAACAGACAGATAAAGACAGACAGAGAGAGAAAGGGAAACAGAGGCAGACAGAAGAGATACACACACACCCAGAGAAACTCCTTCACAATTACAGATACAAATCAGTGGTCAGAAATAAGGGCTCAAACTCTCCAGTTCTTCTGGGCCATGCTTTGTTAACTCACTTCCCTGTTTGTTAGAGTCGGAGACAGGCCAGGGAGGGCCCTTCCATACTTCCCTCACCCCAGCCCAAAGTCTCCTCTGTTCTCCATCTCCTTTCCTGTGCTTGTATTATCAACTACTAAATATAAGGCCCCTGCTGTTTACCTTGGCCTCCTTCCTGGGCATTTTTGTTGAGCCCCAACTCACTCCTTGCAGCTGGAGGTTTCTCAGGGGAGGAGAGGGCCTGGCCACGGTGGCAGCGTCGGAAGGCCAGGAATTCTGGCAGATGACAGTTTCTTAATGGAGATCTTGAGGCTTTGACGGCACGCATCATTTTCTGACTTCCTTGGACTGCCCACCTGCCAGGCTGCCCTGCTTCCCCAGGAGCCAGGTCCTGGATATTCCCCTTTATTAGTCCCCCATTCAGAAGCTGCTGCTTGGACATTTTCACCAGGCTCACCTTTGGGGGAGATCGAGTCGCTTGGAGCAGGGGTGTCTCATCTTTTGGTAGGAAGGTGCAGAGAGAATTTACATTTCCTGGAAGTCTGCAAATACAGGAATGGAAGGGACAGGGTGGGGTTCAGAAGCTGTAGGAAGGGGCAGGGTGGGGTTCAGAAGCTATAGAAAGGGACGGTTAGGGTTCAGAAGCTATAGGAAGGGGCAGGGTGGGGTTCAGAAGCTATAGGAAGGGGCAGTTGGGGTTCAGAAGCTATAGAAAGGGACGGTTGGGGTTCAGAAGCTGTAGAAAGGGACGGTTAGGGTTCAGAAGCTATAGGAAGGGGCAGGGTGGGGTTCAGAAGCTATAGGAAGGGGCGGTTGGGGTTCAGAAGCTATAGAAAGGGACGGTTAGGGTTCAGAAGCTATAGGAAGGGGTAGGGTGGGGTTCAGAAGCTATAGGAAGGGGCAGGTTGGGGTTCAGAAGCTGTAGGAAGGGGCAGTTGGGGTTCAGAAGCTATAGAAAGGGGCAGTTGGGGTTCAGAAGCTGTAGAAAGGGGCAGGATGGGGTTCAGAAGCTATAGGAAGGGGAGGTTGGGGTTCAGAAGCTATAGAAAGGGGCAGTTGGGGTTCAGAAGCTGTAGGAAGGGGCAGTTGGGGTTCAGAAGCCGTAGGAAGGGGCAGGATGGGCTTCAGAAGCTGTAGACACTCCCAGCAGAGAAGATGGATTAGGGGGAGAAACGGTTGCCCCAACTCACTCCTTGCAGCTGGAGGTTTCTCAGGGGAGGAGAGGGCCACGGTGGCAGCGTCGGAAGGCCCGGGAACAGGGATCGGGGTGGGGAGGATGCGAGAACAGCTGGGGAGCCCTGACTTGGAGGCTCCGTACAGTCTCCAGCTTCATCCTTCCCTTCCCCGGCAGCCGGTGGGAGCTGACAAGACAATTTAGAGACCAAATGTCCTGACTTTGTGGTGGCTTTGTGGTTGTCTGTGAGAAATAACATGGTGGTGGATGAGTCTGTTATTGGAATGGGGCTTAATGTCATTTAAATCACTCTTGAAGGCCTCTCTTTGAGTAATGGGTTTAACAGCAGAGCGCTGCAGACTTCGGTGACTGTCTCTCCAGCAGGAGTTTGGCAGACTGTTTTCATTTCAGGGGATGGATTGGATCCTAAGGACACAGGAACTTTGTCCTCCCTGATGGCCCGGGTCCAGTGACTCCCCCGGTTCTGCATCTGTCCCTGACCCTATACCTGCATCGGGGTGGTCTCCACGCACTTCCCATCGGACTTAACCTATTCCCGACTTGTGGTCAGAGCGTGGCCGTTGGACAGAAGCCGGCACTGCTAGTCAGAATGAGGGGGGAAGGCAGGCGGGGAAAAGGGCAAAGATTTGTCTCATTCAATAAACATTTATTAGATACCTACTGCGTACTGTGATCTGGTCAGGCATTAGAGCTACAAAGACAAAATGAAACCGTTCTTGCTCTGTCAGTTAGTCAGCAAACATTTATTCATTTTTCAAAATAATGTCTTTTGATACCTTTTGTTTTTACATCACAATTCTTAGTAGGACCATCACCTCCCCATCTCTCCTAGAAAGTGGTCCCTTAGAAAACGAGTCAGAGTGAGGAAGACAGGCAATTCAGCAAGAACGAGCAATAGTATCCACACACTGCAATCCCTCCTCAAAGAAGTGGGCAGAGGGATGGGACAAAGTCAGAAAGCATCTATTAAGCACCTACTATTTGCCAGGGCACTGTGCTAGGTGCTAGGGAAACCAAAACAGGAAGGGAAATTGTTCCTGACTCTGCTGGGAGAAATAACATATTAAGTATAGACAAACTGTTTACAAGATTAATATGAGCTAATTTTGGTGGGAGAAGCACTAGTAGCTGGGGGGGGTGGGGGACCAGGAAAAGCCTTAATAAGAGGTGGTGCTGGAGCCGGGATCTGAGAGGAGCAAGGTTTCTGGAATGAGAAGAAAGGCATTCTGGGTATAGGAAACTGCTAGGGTAAAGGCTTGGAGTGGGATGCAGAGGACTGAATGTATGCAAAGGAGCAAGGAGGCTCTGAGTCAATGCCATTGCCTCCTCTCTGTTCTGCGCAGAAGATTCCATTTCTCCCTTCTCACTGAATGACCCTCATCCTGAAATTCTCCCCATCCTGGCCTCCTGACTCCCCTGGCTTGCTTCTAATCTCAGTTAAAATCCCACCCTCTATGAGAAGCCATTTCCAAGCCCCCTAAAAGCTGGTGCTTCTCCTCTGTTTCTGTAATTTATCCTATCCTATCCTGTTATCTAATTTATCCTATCCTGTTTATCCTAAATAGCACTTTGCTTCCCTCCTTAAACTCTTAAGTTCATTTCTTTTGCTTTTTTTGGGAGGGGGGGATTAGCACATAGTAGGCACTTAATAATTGTTTATCAATTATTAATTTTTATCAATGTGTTTATCAGTGTGTGATCAACTGGAAGCTAGTTCATGCAGGACTTCAGTTGCCAGACAGAGGAGTTTTTATTAAATCCTCAAGGTAATAGGGAGCTGATGGAGTTTGTTGAATAGGAGAATGGGGCTTTAAAAAAAAAACATTCTTTTAGTTGAATAAAGGATGGATTGATTGGATGAAGCATGGAATGAACATGGAGACCAATTGCAATAATTTAAGTAATATAATTATTATTAATGTTTTATTAATTATTGCAACAATCCAGGCAAGAGGCAAGGAGCAGGTATTGACTAAAGTTGTAAGTGTGTGAGTCAAGAAAAAAGACTGAATAGAGTAGAACGGGACACTTGGCGATGATGGTCCAGTGTATTTGGGAGGCCTCCTTACTGGGTTTGATGGGTCTAGGTGGCTGTCTCAGCTCTCTTTCCCAGCAGCTAGCCGAAGGAGACTCAAAATCCTCTTCCTGGTCTACCATGAGCTTTTGGGGATCTGGAAAGTGTCTCGTTATAGCTGTGATTTATAAAGCACTTTCAAAGATTTTCTCCTTTGAGCTTATCATTCCCCATTTTCCAGATGAGGAAACTGAGGTAAGAGCAGTTCAATGACTTATTAAGGTCTGAAGCATGAATTGACTTGAAGTCTGGTCACATCCTGACCCCAAGTCCAGCATTCTTTGGAGAGTCTCTCACGTGGTCTTCACATAGTTCCCTCTGATGCACCTTTTTATCTCCCCCCATCACCTAGCACAGTGATAGCACATTCCCACTAAATATTTATTTAGGACAAAAGAGGATGACTATGGCTGTGGAATATTAAGTACAGTCACAGCCAGCTAATCATATCTGTTAATTTTGCAAAATGTTCTTTTCCTCATTCTTTTTTTATGAAAGAAGGGATGGCCTACTGGATAGGAAATAGAAGAGGAATATATTTGGAAATGAAAGTGATATAAAACAAAAGATATCAAATTTAGAAACACAAAAATAAGTTGTGCTCATAAATGGGAGTCTGATAAACTAGTGTTTTGGAAATATTCCAGAGGAGAGCAATTCTGAGGGTGGAGGGACCACGTGGTGGGGGGTGAGGAAAGGGAAGGGATTGATGCTTGACTACAGGTTGGGGGGGAGCAGATGCCAGTGTGTGAGCAAGATAATATCATTTCTTCTTCTCTTTCTTTTTTTATTTAAATTTCTTTTTGGAAAAAAATAAAAAAAATAAATTTCTTTTTGGATAATGTCATTTCTTAAGCATTCTCTTTCTTGTCTTTGCTGTTGCTTCTTGTGCAGGACTCCACCGTGGTGTGCAAGAAGAAGTGCTCTCCCCCGGGAGCTTGTGCTAAGAGCAAAGACCCATGTTGTGAAGAGTGCCTTGTACGGGTGCCCCCAAAAGATGTCCGTGTGTGCAAGTTCGGGAACAAGATCTTCCGGGTAATGTCACGAGCAGGGTTCTTGGGCTCCATTGTGATGATGATGGCTGTCAATAGTCCCAAAGGAAACCAGTCTTGGGATTCTCTGCCTCTGTGGGATCTCCAGAGGCTTAAGCACAGTTTGAGAAGCAGATCAAAAGGACAAGTTTGTCCCCCATTTCCTCACTGCCTCTTCTAAACAGGGAGAGGATCCAGGGTAACCCCAACATCTGCTGATATTAAGCCCTTAGGGAACCTTCTGGGCGCCATCCCCTGGGTGGGACCATCCTTTTTTTCCATGGAAAGGAACTGGAGATTCCACTTATCCTCCTTTCTCAGAATGTCTGTTAGAGGAGCTTTGTGGGATAGTGCTCTTGGATCTTACCATGTCCTGCTGATGGAATATGGCACGTGTGGAAATGAACATAAATGCGAATGCATTTCAGGAGGGAGAGAACTCTAGAAACTGGGAGGATCGGGGAAGAACGTTGAGGAAAATGGGATTCTATGGGGTGGAAATAAAGAGGAAAGGAAGTGGGAGAAAGAACAGCCTGAAAGAACAAAGTCCCAGAGGTAGGAGGTGGGACATCATAACTGAAGAGCAGTTGGCAGGCCAGCATGACTGGAACGGAGCTCAAAGAAAACTGAGGATGAATGTATTTCTTTGCATTAAAATTCCTAGTTAACTTTGCCTATTTTTCCTTCCTTCCTCCTGAGTCTCTGTGGCTTTGGCCCCTAGAAATCTGATCCTCTCCCCTGATTCATTTCTCACTGCTCTGGAAGTTCACTAGCCCTTTGTTAAGGCTGGTTGTACATGGAGACGGAGCTTGGCGTCCTTGCCTCCCTCTCCCAGCCTGCACCTGGGTCCGGTGTCACCCGTGTGCCCTCCGTGTTAGGGGGTAGCCCGTCTGCAGGTCTCGGCCAGCTGCTTGTTCCTGTCTCAGAGCCCCTCTCCTCCACTGGACCTCCCACTAAGTTCCCCTTTCCAGTCCCAATGAAGTGCTTGGTTCTCAGCTCATTAGCGGAGCCTCCAAGATGACTGATCGTCCCAGAGCTTAATGAATGCTACCTTTCCTGGAGCAGCTTATGAGAACCCCCCACTTCCCAAGGGTCTCTTGGATCACTCAACCCTCAGGTCCTCTGCCCATTTCCTGTCTCCCTCCCCTCAAAGAAAGATGACCTTCCCCCTCCCCCACCATTTTCCTGAGACTCCTATCACTACAGTCTTACCATAGAAACCTACTTCCAAACACTGACATAACAACATTTCCCCTAGCAGGAAAGGGAACCTTCCATGGTTGGCTCCTGCCAATGAACTGTCTGGGACTCGCTTCTTTCTCCTTTGCGTGGGTGGCTTGGTTCAACCTGGTGGTGATTACGCCTTGATGTTATGGACACAGTGGTCTGAATCTAATAGAGAATCTAATTCCATTGCTGGTTCTGCTCAGTAATAATAAGTTCCATTAAAAAAATATTTCCTTGCAACTTTCAAAGTGCTTTCATATGTATCCTCTCATTAGATAACTCTTGGATCTCGCGTTTCCTCGCCGCTGAGAAGTCCCGGTATGGGAATTCTCTCCATCCGCGCAGATCACAAGCTATCTCTACTTAGCAGATAAGCCCCTGGGAACTGTCCGAAACACATAGAAATGGGGGACTTGGCGAGCGTCACATGGTGAATAAAAGTAAGGGGCAGGTTCTGGATCTCAGGATCTTGGTGTGGAAAAAGGGACCTCAGGAGACCTCTAGACCCGAGGTATCAAACATGCCGCCCGCTTGACAAATATTTCCCACAATACTCAAATTGAAATGTAATGGGGAAATATCTCACAAAATGAATAAAAATACAATAGGACATAATAGGTCATGTTATATGTGGCTTTCTAAATCAGTAGGCTACTGGCAGGGCTCCTTCTATATGGCTGAGATTTTTATAGTTGTCTTTTTATAGTTGAGTTTGACACCACTGGTCTAGACTAGGGTTTCTTCAACTTTTTCCACTCCAGCCCTTTTTTAGCCAAAGAAATTTTTACATGATCCCCAAGTATATTGGTATATAAAATAGGTATACAAATCAACGATCATAAACTATAATTTTGTGATCCCCCCCATTCAGTGACAAGTCCTTGTATGAGGTTTAAGGAGCTGCGGCCTAGACTGCTTGTTGAAAAATCCTTATTCCATCAGCCCAGAGAAATACCGAATCAGCCTTTGCTTGAACCCAGTGCTTCTAAGGGAGTAACAGCCCATTCCACTTTGACATAGTAATAATTATAAAGTAGTTTTCCCTGATACGAAGCCTAATTTTTCCTCTCTCGGTAATTTCTACCACTGCAAGTTGCAATTGTACCCATCCCTTTGAGGTAATGTAGGTCTTCTGACTCCCAGAATCATGGATCACAGATCCAGAGGTGGAAGGGATGTCAGAGTTTATTGAGTCCAACATCCTTATGATGGGGAAACTGAGGCTCAGGGAAATTCATTGACTTGGCCAAGGTCACACAGGGAGTATCACACGAAGTTTTTGAACCCAGGCCCATTTATCCAGATTCAGGACTCTCCTCCCTGCACACCTGGTTGCTCTAACCTTCCGGGCAGGCGCTGTGCTTAGTTGTGGAGCCGCAGAGATGCAAATAAAATCTGTCCTTGTGCTAGAAGGAAGCACAAAGTGAATGGACATAGCAAAGTCAACATGAAAAAACGGACAGGATAGACACAAAGTAAGAAGAGACATCCACTGTGTGTTTGATGTGTGACTGAGAGAAGGGTGCCAAGAGTGTCCCCAGAACAAGGAACCGACATCTACCCCCCTACTCCCATTCCAGAGGGTCCTCCCTTTCCAGGGAATGAAGAAAGTGTCCCCAAAATCTTAGGGCAATATAGACTCCTAAACTTTGGAAATACTTTGTCTTAAACTCCCGAGGAAGACTTTCAGGGTATTGATCCTTCCTGCAGAGTTTAGTGAGCAGACAATTGGAGTTAAGAATCAAAAAGACCCGAATTCAACTGTAATCTCTGATACTTATTAGCTGTGAGATCCCCTGCAAACGACTTCCTCTCTGGGCTCTCAGTTTCCTCTTTGATAGCATAAGGGACTTGGGTCAGATGGCTTCCCTGGAAGGCGTCTGAGTCTTTGAGGCTTTGGGGGGACCCGGGGGAGAAAGCAGCACTAGGTTGGAGTCTGTGCTGGTGAAGGAGGTCCCCACACTGATCTCTCAGGTCTGTTGCCGTTGCTGGTCACGCTCCAGTGATTTATGTTCTCTCACAGGATGTGACAGGCTTCTGTTTTGTTTTCAGGCCCCTCTATCTTGCTCCACATCTCCATCTTCCCACCCCACAAACCGCTACACCGCCCTGTGCAAGCATTAACAAGGCCCAGGGGCCTCTCGTGCCTGGGACAGAGCGTCAGTCACTCAGTTACTCACTGTACTTGGCACAAGTAAAATCCGACAAGCCGTGAGCCAAGACGGCTCCCCAAACAACCGTTTCTCAGAGGAAGGAACAAGTCTAGGAAATGCTTTCCAAATGAGGCCCTTGCATGTGGGGAAGAGGATGCCAGCATACCTGGAGGGCCCCTGCACATTTACCTTCATGGGCTCTGGGACCTGGGATGCTTTCAGCCGATCAGGTGTCTGTCAGGGGGCTGCCAGTCACCTGAATCAGGCTTTGTTCTTTGTGCCTCCCTGCCCTGGGCTGTGCCAGAGGGCCATGGCATCAAGGAGCTCGGCTCCCTGACATTTCAAGGAAACATCCTTGCGTGCCAGGACCTCAATGCCTCAGTCGTGTCACCGAGTGGAAAATCAGATTGTCGTAACCCGTTATGAAAATTCATGTGCGATCCTATCCCTGGCTGAGGGAAACCAAATAAACAAACAACGCGCGAGGCAAATGTCGTCTGCTCAGACTCCAGACGATGCTCTCTGAGCCATGGGGACAAAGAGAGAATTCCCGTGCTTGCCATCCCAGGGAAGGAGATGGCCAAGGCAAAGCCTTTTAGACTAAACAATGGCTTCCCTCCCCAACGGAACGCAATCCTGTCCTGGGACGGGAGAGCCCATTGAGAACACTTGTGCTGGAGCGGCTAAGTGACTGCTTCTATTGTCTCCTCTGCAGGATGGAGAGATGTGGTCCTCCGTTAATTGCACCATCTGTGCTTGTGTGAAAGGCAAGACTGAATGTCAGAAGAAGCAATGCATTCCTATCAACAGCTGCCCACACGTAAGTGGCAAAGGCCCGCTCTTGACTTTTATTTTTGTCTCTGGCAAAGGCAGAATCCCGTGGGGAGCATCTAGCTCCGAGCCTGGGACCAGAAATAGTTCCAAGTGCTAGAAAACAGAACAGTGTGAGAAGGCAGTGGGGTGTCATGGAAAGAGCTCTGGATCCTCCTATTTATTAGTTGTGTGATTTAAGACAGTCTCTCTGAGTTTAGTTTACTCATTTCTAAAATGAAGGGGCTCGTCTAAATGGCCATTTAGGGTTTTTCCTGCCCTAAATCCTTCTCAAACAACAGCCTCTCAGGACTGGTTCCAGATACCCCATCCAACCTCCAAAAACTACTAATGCATTTGCATTTGATGTACCCTGTATATATATATTACCTAGTTATTAACACATAGTCTCCCCCACTAGAATGTATACTCCCTGAGGGCAGGATCTACTTTAAAAATATTCTTAATCACTTAGCACAATTGTTGGCAGATGGTAAACACTCAATAAATGCTTATTGAATGACTGAGTGACCAAGAGCAAAAGTTCTGCCTTGCCTGAATTTGGGATTAAAAAAAAAAAGTTTCCTTTGTCATTTGTCTGAAATGTGCATCCCTTCCCCACCCCTTTAACTTCTTGGATTGTTATTCCACATTATCTCCTTGATTTCCCATCATTCTCTGTTTTTTCCTCTTTCCCGTTTGTATTTTCCTCTCTTTTTGAATCTGCTCATTCTTCTTTCCATCGTTCACTCCAATTCCCCAGTAGTTCCCCCTCTTTCTCCGACCCTCGCCCAGATTTTCCCCCCTTCTTCCCACTCCTTATCCAAGCCTGCAATGTCGGTCCAAAGGAAAACAGAATTCTCATGGAAATCTTTCTTCCTCTGATGCTCATCATCCTGTTCTAACTGGGCAAACCATAAAATAAGTTGTATCTTTTTTAAAAGTATGAGCTTTGTTGAACGAAGCTTATGGAATAGGAAAGTTTTTCAGATGGAGGGCTCATTGGGGGGAAAAGGTTCAACTTATCAACTTCTGGCAAATTAAGACACACACACACACACACACACACACACACACGGAATGTTAGAATATGTCCTCCCTTCCCAGTTATAGACAGCTTTTAATTTTATTCACATCTGTTATTATTGCAAACAAAACCCTTGCTGTTTTCCTTGAGTGCCAAGGAAGGCAAAAACTACAACAGCTGTTTCTGTTGCACAACTGAATGAAGCCTGGAAGTAGGGGTGGGGGTGGGGAGGGAGAGAGTAAAACCCTAATTAGTCTTGCTCTAAAAAACCTCAGACGTAAAACTGAAAACCTCACATAAAAGAAGAGGGGGAAAAAAAGGGAGAGACAATAAATAGACTTCAACATGCTTTGCTTATAAATATTCATTGGGAAGAATGGGATCACATCATTTATGCCAGTCCTCGGGGAACCCTCGCTGCTAATGAACCCATGCCACACATGGTAGCAATAATGGGCTTCCTTATTCGACAAGACAAAAACAGGATGCCGTGCCAACCTGGGGGCTCGGGCAGGCAGCCCCAGCGGGCTGGAGGAGCGCAGCCAAATCCCTTGAAACCCTGCCACATGGAGAAGGGTCCCTGCTCTGGGCTCCTAGGGAAAAGTTAGTGTTCAAGGCTGTCATTTCTTGATGTCCTCAACTCCTCATTCAGCTGACACGTTGGGTCAATGGCCCCAAATGAGACCCTTGAGGTTCTGTCCCTAAAAGGAGGCATTTCCCCACCCCTCCCCCTTGTCCTTCCCATGTTGGTCTCTGAATACCTTCCCGGAGGCCAGGGTTCTTTGGCCCAGATCCCGAAGTCCTTTGGTCCTCAATGCTCCTCTCTCAGGGACGAAGTTTGGGGAGGACTAGCTAATTCAGCCGTGTTCGGAATCTGTAATACTCGCCCTCCTTTTCTACCTTTCAGTTTCAGGCTGTTGTGTGTGGGATGTACACACAAAGACCTCTCCCATCTCCCACCTTCCAAGCAAACAGAAGGCTCGGTAGGAGCCTTTCTTTATTTCTAATTATTCCTGATTCTTTCTTCCTAATTATTCCTGATTGAGTGAGTCTCTCTCTCTCTCTCTCTCTCTCTCTCTCTCTCTCTCTCTCTCTCTCTCTCTCTCTCTCTGTGTGTGTGTGTGTGTGTGTGTGTGTGTTAATGGATACAAGCCTCGTTGGGTGGTTAGATGATGGAGAATACACTAGAGCTGAATTTAATTTAGTCAACAAGCAAGTATTAAGCTCTAATTTGTGCCTAGACAGGGACAAAAATGAACACCTCTTCCCTTAGAATGCTTGTAATTTTTGTACTCTCTTCATTATGGTCAGGATATTATGGTGAAAGTTCATAGTTTCCAGTTTTAAAAAAATGGACCTGCATTATTAGAAAGAAGGAAAAAACTCAAGGGGAAATGGAACTCTTTACCAAGTGTACCCAATAGACAAAATGGAAGTGCTTTGGATTTTAATGGCTACAAAGTGTAAATCACTTTACAATGATAAGAATTCTTTCCAGAATTCTCAACAGCCTTTTAATTCAAAAAGTGGATGCTAAGCATCATCTCACATCATATTCAAATTGTTGTGTTAGAAAACCTGCATCTCAGCTCTAAGTCTAAGTGTTTAATGATATTTTATAAGTTTGAGTTAGATAAACATTTCTCCCATCAGCATCAAGAACTAGCCTTTCTACTCGTGCCATGAATAGACTTAAAACTTTAGTGTTCCATTATATTTCCTTTCTCAAATCTTTTTTTTTATAAAACTGTTTTATTTTCAAGACATATGCATAAATCATTTTCGGCGTTTGCCTTTGTGAAGCCTTGTGTTCCATTTTTTTTTCTCTCTCTCCCTTCTCTCTACTGTGTTGGGATGGCAGGTAGTCCGATATATATGTTAAATGTGTAATTCTTCCATAGGTATTTCCCCAATTATGCTGCACCGGAGAGATCAGATTAAAAGGGGGGAAAGAATGAGGGAGCCACGACAGACAAGTGAGGATGCTGTGTTGTGAGCCACACTCAGTCCCCCCAGTCCTCTCTCTGGGAAAGGATGGCTCTCTCCATCACACGAGACCGTTAGAAACAAACTGAATCATCTCTCAAATTTTGAATACGATATTGCTAACTCTTTAATGAAGTTCAGATCTATTTCTGTTCGTAGAACATCTACCTCAGGATTCCTTGGAAGATCAAATGAGTTATTTGTAAAGTACTTACTTAGCACAGTTGCCTGGTATCTAGATGAGGTATAATAAATCATTTTTTTAAAATAAAAAAAAGGAATGGCCCTGGCTTCCATTCTGACTGTGACTGTGTAGACTTGGGAACATAATTTTCTCTCGTTAGGTCTGTTTCCTTCTCTGCACTTCAGTTTTGTCACCTGTAACCTGTCAGGCCCAAAGACTTCCAAAGACCCTTCTGGGTCTCAGTCTATGGTTCTGTGGTGCCCCAAACCCCTTCCAGCTTCTAGTCTACGAGGAGAATCTTTGAAGTAAAAAAATTGAGCCCCGCTTTCCAGACACACGACTCTTGTCCGTCAGCCTCTTGGCCATCTCCGTCCGCTGTAGCCACGGCCGTCCTCCTTAGCAGAGCGGCCCAACAAGCCTGTTCTGCGACCACTAGGTCCATACTGAAAGGAACATGGGCTCTGGGCCAGAGAGGAGAGTCACAGAGGCCCGAAACATCTCCCAGGAGAGGACGTAGCATTTCCTACAGCTCCTGCTGATGAAAGTAGGTTATTTTGCCAGCAGAGATAGGTACTTTCTTGTCGCATTTGGCAAGAGGCCTGATATCAGTAATGTTTGTCTAACCAACCCTCAGCTCTCTCCAGGTTTGTGTGTCGCAACATGGATTTTTGAGTAGGAAGAAAATAAGCATTTATATAGCACCTATTATGTGCCTGGCACTGTGCTAAGTGCCTTACAAATATTATGTCATTTGTCACAGCAGGGACGAGGTTATTATCATCATCTTGTCTTATAAGTAGAGAAATCTGAGGCAAACAAGGAAAAGTGACTTGCCCGGGATCATCCAGCTACTAAATGTATGAGGCTGAATTTGAACTCAGGTCTTTCTAGCTCCAGATTGTGCCCCCTTGATGTCTCAGTAGCAATAAACTATGGGCTTAAATCTTACTCTCTAAAGAAGATTCCTGATTCATACCTTCTCTACCTCCCATTACTTGTACCTTGCCCTCTGAAATGACCTTCCTTCTGTGCTATGTCTTTTATACGCTTAATTATTTACTCGTGCCTAACCCAATTAGACTATGAGATTCTTGGGGGCAGCAGCTTTTTGCTTTTCTTTATATCCTCCTCTGGCACATAGTAGGCACTTAATCATTGCTTGTTGATTGACTGACTGATAGACACCGAACACTTGCAGTCTGCATTGCTTGAACCTTGAGGAAGAAATGGTCATTCAGAGAAGGATGCTCTTAAAAAGGGTGACATGGACTCCTTAGTTTCCAGGCAGGCAGCCTGTGATGGTGTTTCTACTTCTAGTAATACAGCTTTGAGGGAGAACTATGGGTCTTAGGTCTTTATCTAAGAATTAGGTAGAACTAGATCTTTTTTGATCATCTAGTCCAATCCCTTCATTTTACAAATGGGGAAACTGAGGCAGCGGTTTGTCCGAGGTCACTGCAGTAGTCAGGAGGAATTTGAACCCAATTCTTTTGACTACATATCTGTACCAGTTATTTACCCACAAACCTTAGCTTCTAATCTGATAGAATTTTGAGGTTCTTAGCTGAATTCAAGACCACATCCCCTCCATTACCACACAAATCCCTCACTTAGGAACAAGACACTTCAGCACAAGGATTGGCTTCTTATAGATGAAGAACCAAAGGGCAGAGAAAAAAACTTGAATCCACTGATCCAGGGAACAGAGAATCCAGCCAGGACTCAATTGAACAAACTCAATTGAACAAACATTTATTAAGCAACTATTACATGGCAGCTATTGTGCGAGGTGATGGGAATATGGTAAATGGAGCCAGCCCTGCCCTCAGGGAGCTTACATTCTCCTAGTGGGGGGTAGGGAAACAACAAAGAAACACAATACAAAGCTGATGCAAAGGGATTTCAGGGGGCTAGAAGGGCGCTAGGAAAGGTTCTTGGAAGAACTGGTGACTTGAACTGCTCATTGAAGGAAGTTAGGGATCTCAAGAGGCAGAGATAAAAAGAGAGAAATTTGGGGAACAGTGTGGGGGGGGTCGTACAAAGACGTACAGTAGGAAGTGTTAGCATGTCACGTGGGGGAATAGCTAGTGGTCCAATAGGCCTAGAACATTGAGTGTGCGGCAAATGAATTGTTTTAAATAAGCTGGGGAGTGTAGGCTAAAACTAAATCTCAAACAGATGAGTTTGTACCACATTCTGGAGGGATTCTCTGAAACATGGTGGTACTTGTGCTTAGGGATTTCAATCTGGCAACTAAATGAGGGCTATATTAGAGAAAAGAAAGATGAGGTAAATTGGGAGGCTGTTGTGATGGTCCCCAAAAGGTGATAAGAACTTAAGTTTAAGGGTGAGCACAGGACAGATGGGAGAGGAGTTGTGGAGGTGAGATTGATAAGATTTGACAATGATTGGAAACTTTGGGTGAGGGAGAGGGAGAGGGAAAAGTTAAAGATAAACCTGAGGTTGAGAACCTTGGTACCTGGCAGGATGATGGTACCCTTGGTAGTTATAGATAAATTGGGGGAAAGTTAACAGATTCCTCATTAAGTCTGAGATACTGATGAGATGGCCAGGTGACATCCAACATATGGTTGGAGTATAAGAAAGAGGTAAGGGCTTGAAATGGAGACTTGGGAGCCATCTTTATAGAGAGGATGAAAGAGCTACCAGGAGCTAAGCAGTTGAAAGGATCCACAGAGGGAATGTGGAGGGGAGAAGCCAGGGCTATTGGATGGCTACTCAGTCTCTAATATTCAACTTGGAAGAGACCGCCTACCGTTATCATGGAAGGCCCTCAATAACAAGTTGGAATCCTCATCCAGTAATGGAATTTAAATACTTTCTGAATTAATTTGTAGAGGTCATCAGAGGAAAGAGAAGTGCAGGATTAGAGAGAGGACCTGTTCTCAAGTCAGAATATTATGGTTTTGAGTCGTGCCACTGACACATGTGGGATGGATGACCCTGGACAAGGCACGTGCTTCAGGAACCTTTCTAATGCTTTCAAGTTCCAGTTGCATGAACTGGAACTTCATGAGTTGCATGAAGGAGGGAATTTTCATACCAGGAAATAGTATGATTTGGAAAGGGCTTTCTAGGCTGTCTGGATCTACTGTTTTATTTTTCTAGATGTGGACATTGAGATCCCAATGCATAGTTGTAACTCTTTTAAAAAACATCAGTAAATAAACCTTTTTTATACTAGTCCAGTAATTTCCAGTATTTTTCCCCTCTGGACACACACACACTCTCTCTCTCTCTCTCTCTCTCTCTCTCTCTCTCTCTCTCTCTCTCTCTCTCTCTCTCTCTCTCGGCAATTGCAGTTAGGTGACTTGCCCAGGATCACACAGTTAGGAAATGTCAAGTGTCTGAGACCAGATCTGAACTCAGGTCCTCCGACTTCAGGGCTGATGTTTTGTCCACTGCGCCACCTAGCTGCCCCCGAATGAATTTAACCTCAAAACATATCCCATAAGTCATTTAAACTAAGATAAGAAAAACAAATTCAACTATTAAAAATGAGGGAAAAAAGGGCTCAGATTAATCATGGGATGGATTCATTCATGATGTGCTTATTTTTGCCCTCTGTGTTAGAATAAAGCCCCTAAAAGAAAATGTCGAACTGAAAAGAAAGGCAAAAAAAAAAAAAAAATCACCATTTCCTTCCTGAATAGAATCCATGTTCCCCCTTCAGTGTTACCCTTTTGCCTTTTGGTCCTTCTAGGAAACTGAAGAGCAACTTGTCATCTTGAAGAAATGGTGCTTGATAGCTTTCCATGATTGTGCTGCTTAGAATAATGTCCCCAGCTTTGTTTTTCCTTGAGAAAAAGCATGAAACCACCATTAAGGCAAAAAAGGCCCTTGTCAGAAAGGCACTGTGCCCAGTGCGGATGGTAACTGGCATCTCAAAGACCTGGATTCTGATGCTCCCTCAGATGACAGCCCCCCACTTTGTGACCTTAGCACGGAACTTAAAACTTTTGAGCCTATAAAATGGAGATTTTACACTCACCTCCCATGGTTGTGATGAAGAGCAGTTGAAATAATGCATGAGAAACATTTTGCGAATTGTAAAATGTTATAGACCTGTTAACTCTTAAAAAAATAATCTGTTCATTAAAATGAATGTGTTTTTTTTTTTCCTTCCTCATTAGGGTAAAATTCTGAATAGGAAAGGATGCTGTCCTATTTGCACTGAAAGTGAGTAAGTTCTTTCCTTTTTACCAAAAAAAAGTTGTATTTTTACAATTATTGTTTCAATCTGGGGATGTCTATGGGGCAGGGTTTTGGCAGGGATAGGGGGAAAAGGTTTCGTGTTCCACCAGGTCGGCTGATATCATCTGTTTTATGTATGTTCTGTTGCTTTGAGGAATAAAATCCAGCCGTCCCACTTCCCTACAATGAGTGGCAGTCAATTTGTTGTTTCCCCTCCCCAAGAAGTACAATTAAGGCAGATGAATGGCAACCATCCCTGTAGGAGGTGACGGAGAGAGCTCTCCTGATGAAGTTTTAACAGGACTAGATCATTGGAGTGTCCATTATAAGTGTTAATGACATTTGCAGTCGAGTAAGCTAAGATAATGATACCTAGTGAAATTCGACTTCATGAATAATCCAGAAGGGATATATATATATATATTTCCTAGCCTTGTAAAGTCTGACAGCTGCAGGCCCTCCCTCCTTCCTCTCATTCCCACTGTCTGTTTCCCTGAAGTCTAAAGTTCTGCCTTTGCCAAAGGCAAAAAGGCCTGTACCGATAGCAAAGGGATGATTGATGTGACAGCTTCTATCTTCTTCTATGTGTAGCTGAGTGTCTAAAAATGCCCTGTTCCCCTGAACAATCGGTGAGTCTGATTTGTTCCCGGGACTTCCCATATCGCTTTCCGGCACTATGCGCAGAGACACCTCGGTTTTATAGAAATACGGCTCCATTGTGGATAAATCTATCTAGTGGGAAATAGAGAGATCAGCTCCATCCGCATGTTGTCCATGAGGTGTCAGTATCCTCCGAGAAGGGGATGTCACTGGTACAGATGTTCCACTAACCTTCTTTTAGGTGCTTAAGAGAGAGCTTTTCATGATTGTACTGCTTTGTTTTAAGAGAAAAAGTTAAAAAACACCCCTCAAAATAGAACCAAGCATGGCAAATCCTCTTAGAAGGCATTTGGATTTGTGGAACTTGCCTCGAATGGTAATTTCGCTGAAGCAGAGAGATGTTTATTACTTTTATCTAACATTAAACCTAACGATTTTGAATCTCACTCACTATTTAGCTCTTCTCATGAGTGGAGGCTTCTGGACCATAGATGCGGGCAATGGGCTGAGTTTTATGTATGGCTCTATTCCCTGTCCCACTAGCAAATCTAGGATTTTATTGGTTTAGGGAATATTCAGCAAAGACACCTTCTAGCACTTTAGATTGACAGTGGTTTCAAATGCCAGAAATTTGCCTTGGGGATATTAAAAGACCTTGTCCAGAGTCCTAGAGTTGATGTATTGAAACTTGAAGCAAGGGCTTCATGACCTGGAGACTGGTTCTCTTTCTTTGGTTTCAGAGGTGCTTTTATGTATTTCTTTTCTTTTAGACTTAGGCACACACATTCAAGTAATATAAATATTTGACTAAAGGAGAGAAAATTTCTCCTGAATTAATGAACATTTTTTAATAACTATGGAGCACATTTAGACATATTCACATATACATGGGACCGAGTGACATTTGACCTCTAGTTTCTTTTTAAAACATTATATTGAGGTATTTTGTTTTTTTATCACCTGAATTTCCCAATATATCCCTCCTTCTATCCTTCCCTGCAAACCATCCCTTTTAATAGAGGGGAAAAAAAGTTCAGCAAAATTAATCAACATAGAACGAATCTAATATTGTGTACAATGTCCTACTGAATGATGATCTGAACAAAAAGTACAGTTTTCTTCTCGGATCTCTTTTTTGGGCCACGCTTGCTGGCTTGTGATTTCACTGGTCGAGAGAAATCTCTCTCTCCTGATGCCTATGGCTCTTTCTTTGCAGCTTAAGAGAGTTGTCTGGGGACCCAGAGAAATAAGTTGTTCAGTTGTTTCAGTCGTGTCCATATCTTTGTGACCTGGGTTTGCTTTTTTTTTTTAAATTAAAGCTTTTTTATTTTCAAAATATATACATGGATAATTTTCGACATTCATCCATAGAAAACTCTGTGTTCTAATTTTTCCCTCCTTTCCCCACACCCTTTCTCCCAGTTGGCAAGTGATGTGCAATTCTTCTATACATATTTCCACAAATATCATGTTGCACAAGAAAAATCAGATCAAAAAGGAAAAAAAAATGAGAAAGAAAATAAGATATATTGATTTTTTGCATTTGGGGTTTTGCTTGGCAAAAAAAAAATCTCCAGCTCATTTTACAGATGGGGAAACTGAGGCAAAAAGGATTTAAGCAGCTTGCCCAGGATCACACAGTGAGGAAATGCCAGCCAGGCTGGATTTGAACTCAGAAAGATGAGTCTTCTTGGTCCCAAGAACTGTACTTTTATCTACTGCACCACCTAATCGCCCATAGTAAGAAGTGAAATTGATAACTATTTGCTGTCAGGTTCATTCAGTAACTCAAATGAGTTTTTGCAAAATGTTGTCTTGCCTGATTCTGGCCCTAAATCGATGAATAAATTGATTTCCGGGAGGTTATCACTTAGTGGCTCTGTCTTTCATTGCTTCTGTGACTTTGGGCAAGCCAGTCAATTCCTCTGGGTCTCGGTAAATTCTTCTCGTTCTTCTCCGTAAAATGGCAATTGGACTTGGGTGACTTGTCTGGGTCCTTCCTTCCAGCTTTAAATCTGGGATCCGGTTTTTCTGTTGTCATTGAGAGTTTTGGGTTGAACCTTGTGTTGGTGAGATTCTTGTGCCACACATTAAGAAACGAGTGAACTGAGGCAAGATTCTGAGTGTGGTGATTCTTCACGGCTATTTGGTACACTAGAATCTTCCCCCATTAAGCAGGCGACTTAGGGGTGGGTGGACAAGTCAAAGAATGGAGGGCCTTTATCACAATGGGAGCATCTTGTTAAGTTAGGACATTGTAATAAGTTTTATATGAGGCAACATGGAGCAGTAACCGGAGAGAGGCCCTGTAGTCAAGAAAATGGGTTCAAGTTCAAGTTCAAGATCACATTCTAGCTATGTAATTGTTAGGAATCTCTCTGTGCCTCAGGTAATTCTCAGTCTCTAAATTACAGATGAGGTGATGATTTGTATTGGTGGAGATATTTTCCACACTGGGAGTTCCCCAACCCAAGGAAAGCCCTGTTCTGCCCTTCCTCCCAATTAATTTCACCTCAAACCTGTGATTAAGAGAAGATAGAGGCTAAGGATTATGATTTTAAAGGATGTCCTTGATGATCTGGCAAGGAAATTCAAGAATTTAGGTAATTAGTTGGCAGATATTTAGACTACTGGACTTGGTCCAGTCACTTCATTTTTGTCTGCCTCAGTTTTCTCATCTCTAAAATGGGGATAATAATATCTCCTACCTGCCGGGATTTGGGAAAGATCAAATCAGATATTTGTAAAGTGGCCGTTCTTAGTCCGTCCCTGCCTCCATACTGGCCAACAACTCAATCACTGAAGATGTAGGATTGTTGGTTCCATTTGTCATCATCTCAACAGATCTCAGAAGCTTAGATAATAAGTGAGATAATGTTTGTAAAATGTTTTTGCAAACAATAGAATAATAATTGTTGCTATTACTATTCTCATCGATACTATTAGTACTACTACTATTACTACTACTTATTGTTATTATCTAGAGTGGAAGGGATCTTAGAGGTAATCTAGTTCAACTTCCTTATTTTACTAATGAAGAAATTAAGGTCAAGAAGATGAAATGACTTCCTGAAGCTCATACAGAGAAGGAGGACCGAGGCTTCAAACTCAGGTCGTGAGATCCCCCATCCGGCCTTTCTTCCACTGTACCTTTCCTGCCTCTCTAGTGTCCGACTCGTTCTGACTGCCAGTTGCCGGTTTTCATCATCTTCTATAATCAAAGCCATTATCAAGTATTTTAAGATGCTCCGGATAATTGTAACAGCTCCAACTGATCAGTCGTGAGGCAGTTTCTTTTGATCTTAAACCTAATTTTGCTTCTTTACAACTTTTACTATTGGTCGTAATTTTCCTCCAGACCACCATTAAAGCAAATAGTTTCCCATTTCTGCATGATGGTCCCTTTAATATTTGAAGATGGCTATCATGTCAATTCCCCTTCCCTCCTCCATGTTACATTATAAATCACTCGAGTGCCTTAGTCCTGTGGAGAAAGGTTAGTGCAGTCAGAACCAGATGGGTCAGAACAGAGTATCCTCCCGTCCCTGTCACACTGACCGTGGCCACAACCGTCCCTACTTCCCATGTCCCCCATCACTTCTTCCCTAACTCTCCCAGCTAAATGATGGCTCCCATTGGAGGAGAGAAGGTGGCCAAGCAAGGGGCGTTACAACGCGGAGTAAGATGCCCTGATAATTTGTGAGCATCAGGAAAGGCGGCTCACCGAAGCTGATCTGAGTTAGAGACCTGACATCCCATTCTGCTAAGTTAGCTCTTGGCCCTCAAGGAGTTTAGTGCTGGTAGAAAGTGGCCTCCATAAATTGGGTCATGATGGATAGTGTTGTTTTCTTGGAATCAGCCCTGATGGAATCGTGACGCCATCGCCATTCTCCTCACCTTCATTCCCTTTTTTCTTTTCCGAATGAAAGCAAATAAATTTGTACTGGACTAGTTTCCAGTGTTGTTGAATTTTGAAATTGCTATTTCAACCCCAGGAGTGACTGTGATTTCACACATAAGGCATAGGGAGTTTCTGTATCAGTGCACACTGGTACCTGTTCTGCCCCGTAGAGAGGATCAGTGATTTGTTCAGAGTCCTATAAAAGATGGGACTTGAATCCTGGTCCTCTTAACCAGGAGGACATCTCTCTCTTCAGAGAAAATGATCCAAATACACCTGAGAAAGCTGTTATAGGAACATGCTGTCTCCAAGGGATACAGCTGTACCTGGGAACCTTCCACTCTGGTTAAGCCACGTCACGTGGCAAGGGGCCAAGGAAGGCACTCACCTGTCGTACCTGCAGCTCTTTGATCTCCTTTATGTTACTTTGCTACATATTACAGGAGAGCTGAGCAGGAAACCTGAACCCAAGCAAATTGGAGGCTGTCAAGGACTCTCCTTTCTCAGGTCCCATTCCATAAAGAAAATTACCTCGCCTCTTCATATAATATGAAAATGGGTGGGTCCCTTCACTATGAGGGCTAATTGATGGGCAGAACCATTGATATCCTAGAGATATCAGGAGAGAGTGGGAAATGTCCCAGCTCATTGTTAGACTCCCTTTGAGTTGTGGAAGCCTATAGACCAGAAGCTCACCTGCTGGGAAGATATGTAGCCCAGAGTATAAGCACATGGTAGGTACTTAATATGTATAGACTGTCTTTGGTGGAATTAGTGGAACACAGTCTTGAGCTGGAAGGAAACTTGGAGACTATCATCCCATTTTACAGAAGAGGAAGCTGATGGCAAAGATATGAAATGACTTCCCTAAGATCATACAAGTTGAGTCAGAGGCAGGACTTACATCTGTGTTCTCCTGCTGCAGAAAAAAGGTCTTTAGCTCCCAGAGTCCCCCCATCAGTGGCATTGCATGATGTTTTAATGTTTGAGGGACAGAACTGAGTGTTGCAGCAAACGTGGGGTCATCTAGTCCCTGCCCAGGGCAGAGCAGGTTCTTGTGGGATGTCTGCTTGCTTGCGTGGTTACGTTAACGTAGCCAGTGGTTGACAGAGGGTAACCTAGATGTGCCTGTAACTGTATTTTGAGTTTGGGCAGATTTGAACGCTAGAAACCAAAAGGAAACCGAGTCTCTAGCATTATCCTGGACAAATGTGACAAACTAAGCCCATCTGTGAACAGCTAAAGGGAACCATATGCATTGAGTGCCGGGCATGGAGTCAGGAAGACCTGAATTAAAATCTGGGTCTCAGAAACGTATAAGCTGGGCAAGTCACTGAACCTTTTTTTTTAAAAAATAAGTTTCCTCATTTGTAAAATCGAGGATAATAAGAACACCTGCCACCTAGGACTGTTGTGAGGATCAAGTGCTGTACTGTTAGCAAAAGTGATCAGTGTCTGGCACACAGCAAGCATTTAATAAATGCATGTGTTGTTCTTCCTCAGTCATGTTGAGAGGAGCTCTTAAGTAAATAAAAAAGGAAAGAATTTGGTGACCAGGCTTGCTCTGTCAAGTCATACACATGGCAGGACCTAGAAGGAGATGAGACCTCTGAGATCTCCAGAGAAAACATGAGACAGCGGAAAGCTAATAATAATAGTAAGAATAATAACAGCTAACATTCCTATAACATGCCAAGGTTTGTGGAGCTCCGTGTATCTGTTATCTCATTTGATCTTCACAACTTGTGGGGTAGATGTGGTTACCCTTCTGTTTTACAAGTGAGGAAACCGAGGCAGGCAGAGGTGAAGTATCTCGTCCAGGGGCACACAGCTTGTAGATATCAGAAAGTAGGATTTGAACTGAGGTCTTAGCTCCAGCATGCTGCTATACCACTTAGTGGCCAGAATGAGATATACAGAGTCAAATCTCAGCTCCATCACTTGGTACCTGCATGACCTGTCCAAGGACAGATCTGTTGGTTCACTTATAAAACCAATGGAACAGACGATCTTTGATTTAGCTTCCAAATCTAAAGCTTAACCCAATTCCTTCTCTTATTTTTTAAAGTTAGACTCAGTGAACATTTATCAAATACCAAGTAGTGTATAAGTGCCAGAAATACAGAATTAAAAAAAAGAAAAGGGAAAAAGTGGACCCCATATTCTCCAGGAGGGATCTAACAGGGTTTGTTGTGAGTCGGTATAGCTTGGGGTGACTTGGCGTAAGAGTGAATGAGAAGGTCTGGGGGGTAGAATCAGCTGACCAGCAACCTCCTGGAGCTGGTATCTGAAGTCAGATGCACTGACCCCAGGCCCAAGGCTCACCTGCTACTGTTGCTCTCCCTCTCTCAGTCGGGGTTGGTTTTGGCAGCATTCTAGTGGAACCCCATGGTGGAAGCACAACATTTTCTCTAATTAAACAGTGACGTTAGGCCTGGGGAACCACAGAACTGTTTTATTTATCATGGTGTGAGTGCACCAGGAAACAGGGACTTCTGCGCCAGATTTGCAGAAAAGTCTTCAATGACAGATTCCACAAATATTCAGTATGATCCAGAGCCCCCTTATCTCTGAAACCGCAATGAGTTGGGTTGAATAAGGCTAATGGAGGTGACTTTAAGCCGCAGAAGCAAGGAAAGTTCGAGCTTGAGTTAAGAATCTTTGCTGTAGAAGGACTGAGCAAAGACTTTAGTCACACAGAGCTGCAAGTGGGAAGTGAGAGGCTAATTAGAGTTTCAGTTTTATCCAAGTGCCTTCTGTTTCCCGGACTGCTAGCTTGTCTGCCTTTGCAATGATCAACAAGATGATTACTGGAAAATCTTTCTTCAAGGATCTGGTGTCATCAAGCAATTTACCAATCATTTATTTAGTACCTACTATGTGCAAGGAAGGACCTGGGTGAATTGTCGGAATTAATAATCTGCCTCTGATGATGTGTTCTCCATAAGCCTTTAATGTGGCTGAACCCCAAGAAACTTCCTGGGGTTTGTTTGCCAAGTCCTAGTGGCCTGTATTTATTTCCCCATCCTGCAGGGTCAAAGCCCTATGGTTACAATGCCCGGTAGCTTACATTCTCCTGAGGATATCACATAGAAACAGAGAAGCAATTTGGAGACTTGAATTAAATGAAATGGGATTTTTGGTGCTGTAGAAATCTTGAAAAAAAATTACAAATGGAGTCAACTATATGTTGTGAAAAGCCACCCAGCACCTTAATCTTCAGGAAAAATTGTTGCTGGAAGACTTCTTAGAAAGTGATTGATAGTAGAGACTGAAGGCCATAGACTTGCTCTGCGTGGTTCCCCAGGGTAGAACCAGAAGCCAAGGGTGGATATTGTAGTGAAATAGTTTAGGTTTCATGTAACAGAAGAAAGCATTCAATGATTCGAATTATTCAAAAGTAGATCGGATTGCCTCCGAAGGTAATGGATGACTTCTTCTGTCCAGAAGTGGATCTTTCAGAAAGAGATTTAAACAGGATGTTGGACAGCTCCTCAAGAGTGGTAACTTACCTGGATGTGAATGAGTTGTCTGGGGAATGGAAGTCTTGAAGTGGAAGCTGGTTGACCGCTTGGGGGGATGGGATAGAAGGAAGGGCATGATTTTTAGAGATGGTTTCTGGGAACAATTCCAACTCTGAAATTCTGTTTCTGTATTTCCTCAAGGCATTTTTGCAACCATATCACTAAAATCTACTGAATAATATAGTATTATATTTGAATAAAGACTAAATATATCTTTTAAATTAAAAAAAAAAACAATTTTGTTGTCATCTTATCTTACATCAGAGTCATTTTGGGAAATATCTTTAATGCTCCCCTTTTAACAATGAATCCTCCTTTGTAAACAATGAAAACCAGAGAAGTAAAACTATCTGATACAGTGTATGTGACATTCTGCTCTGGTATTTCCCCACCTCCTTATCTTGAAGATATAGGTCTGGAGATTAGATTAGATAGATTTAAGAGGTGAAGAACCAAATTTTTCTTTTGCTCAAGGATAGTTAATTACAGAAACCAACTCTTCTACCATAAAATTTTGTGAAATCCCAGAGATTTTGACTCTGATCAAGCTGTATCTCTTATAATTATAGATTTAATCTAACTCAACATTTCTTTTTTTGTGATTTGGTTAATTTTATTGGCAGAAAGGTCTGCCTTTAAAAAGCTTACAGTTGAATAGTGAATCATGACAGGCTGACACAGTAAAGCCTATCTGTACGATCTGACACTGCAGATAAGTACAAAATGCCATATATTTACAGAGATACATGTAGACATGACAATGCTGGAAACATTACAATGGGAGAGCTGATGGGCTATAGTTTTTTAATTGAAGAGAGAAAGGAAGGATACCGTGATTGTTTCCATTTGAGATCAACAATGAAAACTGGTCAGGTGACTCTTTCTTTCTCTTTTTATTCCACACTTAAAATCAAAGAAACTTTTAGTTGAAATAGATTTTAAAGAGCATTCTAAAATAATGGTAGAATATGAAGATAGGGATGGAGGAGAGAGAGAGAGGTGGAAATCAATAAGGAGAGAAAGAACAGACATTATTTTAACAAGTAGGTAATTTAATGGCACCATATTCTACCACTTGCTTCAAAGGAATATGTAGAAATTGCTCCCCACTGACAAACTTGGTGTTTTTATGTCTTGTCCTAGCTTTAAACTGGAACTCTTAATTCTTTCAACCATTTTAACTCACTTCAAGTAATCCTGAACAAATTTAGAGTTTAATAAGAATGGTTTAGTATTGGACGTTTGGAACTAGTCTGTTTATGACTAGTTCTCAAAATGACATTGAGAGATATAATCTTCATTTTCCTCTTAAGCACTTGTGTAGCTATCTGTCTGATGTCTTCTTCCTCCTGTTCCTACTTCTCTCCTTTTTTTTCTTGTTTTACTTTCTTTCTGTCTCTTTCATTTCCCCTCTACACATATAGATGAGCACATTTTATATCCTAAACTTTTCTCTTTTGATCATTAGGATAACATGAATTTTTTTTCCATTACATTTAGCAAGCATGTGTCTAGATGGCAAGAAAACATTTAAGCATTTGGGGATGGAGACAGGTTCTTCACAATCCTGAAATATAATTGAGTTTAACCTGCATTTTACCTGCACTTATTATATGGGCTGCCAAAAAAAAATCCTAAAACATCCTTGTTATCTCAGAACTCACATCCTAATGGCAGAACAAAACATTTGCTCTGCTGTCTCTACTGAAAATTAGGAAAAAAAAACTGGTTATCTTCCACCCCAAGTCCTAAGGCGGAACCAATGGAGAAATACTGAACCCTAACATCTATTCATAATTATCTTCCTGTAAACAATGTCTTCATATACATTTGGTTTTCTGTACTTTTTGGCACGGTCCTCATGCATATGATTCTCCCTTTTGGCCAGCTGTTCCAATCCTCTTTCATAGGACATCTCTGAGTTTTATGGTCTCTAAATGACTCATTTTCCCCTTCCAGTTTCTAAGGACATTTTTTTCTGCTTCTGGAGGACCTTTGCTGCTCTTACTTTTAACTAGAAGTTTTAAGCAAGAATATCAACTGCTACCAGTGCAGACAAAAATATGGCTCTATGAACTGAATTTTTTTCTATTTGCCAAGTTTTTTTGTTTCTATTTTCATGTTATTGTCCATTAATGATGCTAGCCTGAAAGTTTTCTTTCCTTACTTAGTTTTAACAGTTTTAGGATCAAGATCTTCTTTGCTTCATAAAAATATGAGAGTATGATCTTTGTTCTTTTTTCTTTTAAAAAGAATGCAAATTATTTGAGTTGGTAAATAAGGCAGACATTTTTATGCAATATATTTATTAAAAAATGGCATCACAAAAACTAGTAAACTAGTAATTAAGATATTTATATGTATATTTATATATATATTGCATATATATATTTATATTTATTCTTCATTAATCATTCTTCTTGTCTAGAGTACTTGTCACATTTCAGTTCAGTCCAAGTTAGCTGGAATGCTAATTTGTCTTGTTTTTGAGTGGGTGTGAGGAATCCTTTAGAAAATATATCATTGGGGCAGCTAAGTGATGCACTAGATAGAGCACCAGCCTTGAAGTCAGGAGGACCTGAGTTCTAATCTAGTCTCAGACACTTAACACTTCCTAGCTGTGTGACCCTGGGCAAGTCACTTAACCCTCATTAACTTAATTCTTCACCAAAAAAAATTCATACATTTATGTATACATAGAATAATTGAATTATTTGTTCATCTAGTTATATTTTGTTATTTCTTCCTATATATCTCACTTTGAACTCTACTTTGTAACAAAGAAAAAGTCAAGCAAAACTACCTGCAAAGTGTATGTAGCATTTTACAGCCATTGTCCTCCACCTTTGTTCCTAAAATGTAATATAGAATATAAGGAATTTTCAAGAATGGTAATTATTATTTCCAGAAAGTTAAGGTTTACTTAGCTTCTTTAATTAATTAAGAAAGATTTTCTTCAGGAGAATTACTTTCTACTCCCTGTCCCCTAATACACCCTGTATTCTGGATCTATCAAGAGTCAGTTGTGACTTGGAAAGTTGGGGAGGTTCTAGATTTCTTTTCTGAGTTGATTCTTGGTCAAGCAGACCCAGACCATGGCACTTGACAGCACTCTAAAATCTTGACAACTGATTAGAATGTAAAGAGATTTTCTGTCTCTGGCCAAAAGGCAACAGTTGGATGTCCGTCAAAGATTTAACCTGAGCAGGACATAGGGAAATCTATGTTTTGGAGATAGTTCTGGGAAATTATCTCTTAATTGGGGAAATTATCTCTTTGTGAGGTTTAAGTTGTAACACTCTAGTTGCAGTGTTCTAGAACCTGGATTTTGTAGTCACTTAATAATCCAGTCAGCCCATTGATGGTATGGCCAGTTCAAATCCTGCTAAAGAAAACTTTGGGCAAATCCCTTAAACTTTCTGGACCTCAGTTTCCTTATCTATAAAATGATAAGATTGGATTTGATGACCTCAAAGTCTCTTTCGATTCTTTGTCTAAATCTGTGATAAATATTTAGGAGGAGAGGAGAAATGGAAAACAATATTGGGGGAGTGATTTAACAAAAATTACAGGGCAGAAACAAAACTGGGAGGGGAAATTCTTATCCTGTAGGTGCCTTCTTAAAATTCATCGGCATATTTATTCTGAAGTCATTATATGCATTATATAAGGTTGTATATAGAACATGTATATATATATATATTACATATGTAAGGTTATATATATATACATATAAACAAGGATTTTCTTGAGGAAAAATATTTATAGATTCAAATAACTCAAATACCTCAGTCTACTCCATCATAGCCTCATAGATTTGATATTGGAAGGAACGTGGGAGACAATCTAGTCAAACAGCTCATTTTTTCAAATGGGGAAACTGAGGTCCAGCTAATAAAGGTACTTGCAGAAGATCACTTCGAGGATCATAGTTATCTGGAGCTAGAATGTGCTATAGAGTCTAAAACTCATTTCTCTTCATTTTCCAGATGAGGTAGCTGTATAACAGAGAGTTAATTTAAACTCCCCAACCAGGCCTTCCAAACCCAGTTCTCTTTCCACCATTCATCCTTTCTTTCTTTTAGTTTTTAAAAGCTTGTTCCCAAAGTGACATCTTTACAAAGAAAACAGATTGTGGATCAGATTTTAACTTCTCAAATCCCAAATGTGTGTATGTGTATATGTGTATATACGTACATATATTACTGTATTTGAGCAAGTTGACATATGGTGTAATCCAATGTGATATAACATAAGACAGCCTCTCTTTATATAACACATTGGAAATAAAAAGCAAACATTTCCTTTCTGTCTGTCCCAGCTCTCAGTTGGGGGGCAGGTCTCCAAAGGGCGTCTTAACCGTTCACTTAGGTAAAGAAAAAAAGCCAGGGCCGAGACATCTCTGGACAGCTCCCTTTGATTCTTGACTTTGCCGGTACAGAAAACAAATAGCTCTTTTGATGGAGGAGCTCAGATCTTATCATTGTTTGAACTCCTTCTTATCTATGATTTCCTCATTAGTCATCCTTTGCTGCCTCTAAAGCAAAGATACAAGACAGCAGGAGGGAGATAAAGTTTAAGAAATGACAGCTGGCTCTTTTTCTGAGCTGTAATAACTACACACGTCTGTTTGGGGCTTCGCGTGTTATAAAGCACTGACCTCATGCTGACTCTGTGGGGTCCCTGATGTAAGGAAGGCCTGCGTTTTACAGATGGAAAAGTGGCGGGTCCAGTTACAGGACTTGGAGCTAGAAGGGACCCTCCGTGTCACAGAAACGGCCTCCTCCTTTCAGCGAGTCGGAGGGAATGAAGGCAGAAAGCTGCCAGATGTCCCACATGAA